>NC_069144.1:132117-388808 GCF_943734635.1 Anopheles cruzii
TTAACAGTAGAAGAGAGAGCAAAACGAGCGCACCAACAAAAATCGAAAACTAGTACGGCTCGAAAGGAAATAATGGAACCGAGTCTTGAAACAACCGGGTCTGGGCAATCACACGCAAATTCTTCTGTTTCCCCACCACCACCGAAAAGACAACGAACTGAAAAGGTTGGCGTGGATCATCCGTCGGAGATAGCGTCGAGCGAGAGTCTGCCGAGTACTTCAAAAAATGTGCTAGTGGGAATTGGGAAAACCACCGCTGGGGAACCCACTGCTGAAGTGGGAAAACCACCGCTGCAGAGATCGGTCCTTTCTGTAAGTTGTGGCGCACCCAATGCTACATCATTCGTCGATCACCATCTTTATTTCCAGTGCCCAGCAATGAACGCACAAGAAAATAGACCAGAGAATGAGTCTACAACTCTAGCGTGACATTGGGCGCAAATCAAACCCGGTCCGTCGCGAAAAAGGCCCATCGTTTTCGACGAAAATTCACTGAACGAAAATGAACTGGTTATTGCTGACCCTACTCCAGACATCTTGGCTGCACAGGAACTAGAAGCACCCCATGCGCTGACTCGATCCTATCTCGATGGTACTCGATCGAGCAATCGATCGATCGAATTATTGAATCAATTCTATTCGACTCTACCAAAGAGTTCTACCACACAAAATACCGGAAACCTCATCTTGCGTGGGGGTGTGGGTCAAGCCCCGCTACCCGGTGATGATCCTAGATATGACCGTTTCCTGATTGAAACAGCCTTTGGAAACCTGTCACAATGACAAATTGGGATTATCACTTGGCATGAATGAATGTCACTAAAACTTTGGTATATATTTCAAATCGATGTAATTTAGTATGTAACTCGGTGTTTGGGAAAGAAATGTTGTTCTGTCACGTAACTGTTGTTAAGTTGTTCTGGCTTGGACTGCAGCAACACTGACTAATCTCATTATTCTTGATAAGCCCAACAAGGAATGAAACTCATAATCTTCTGCAAGCATGTCCAAGTGACTGATAAACGCCCAATAAATTTTTCAACTTACCTTTTGAGAATGTGTATTTAGCGATTTTGCTGATAATTTATAGTAAAATTTACACTACGCTACCATCTGGGTGAAGGGATAAAAATGTTACTAAGCCCTTTGCTTCGTTTTCTTTTGTTTTGATATCAAATAATGTTTCCCTTGCCGCGCTATATAAAATCTTGGGCTTTGTCTAACCACACGATTGGTATGAAAATATCTCAGTTACGAATCGGTCAACAGTCCGTTCTAGAACAAAGTTTTCTAACTCATTTTCTAATTCACTTATACGTCTTATACGTCCAATTCACCATACGCAATGACATCAGTAAATCAAATAGGACTTGCGGAAGAAGATTTACGAAAAATCATCGAAGAGCATCTCACGTTCGCAGGAATAAAGAGTGAAAAGTCGTTCGATGTGGTATATGTGACACTAGAACCATTCAGTGCATGTCCAGATGGATTTTTGGCCGATCATTACTCGCTCAAAGTGAAGTTCCAAACGTCTGGAGATCCAACAGAAGAGTTGAATTTTTTCGTCAAGTGCTTACCCATCAACAATCCTCAGTTAGCACTATACCTCGACGAAATTGGAAGCTTCCGAAAAGAAACCAGTGTACTACAGGACATCCTTAGACCGCTTCAAGAGTACTGTCCATGGCGAAAAATAGCACCAAGAGTTCATTTCGCCCGTGCCAACAAATTGCTTGTTATGCAAAATCTGAAAAACGATGGATACGGGGTGATAAAAGGCGAAAGTGGGCTTTTAGATAATTGTTCCTTGCGGGAAGCACTACAGACGCTAGCTTGCTTACATGCAAGTTCGATAGTTCTCGAAGAAAAACGCGGAAAATCGCTTGTTGAGTTATTTCCCACTATTCTAAAAGAAAATGCATGGATTAACAGCACGACAAGCACGCGAACTAAAGACGTTGATAACGTTATTAAACTATATATAAACCTAGTTAAGCTGGAGAAACGATGGCCGGCAGAGCGGAAAGAAGCGATCATAACCCAATTACCGACCCTAATCCGAACCATCTATCAGTACGTTGTACCATGCAAACGGTTCAGAAACTGCCTAAACCACGGGGACCTTTGGTGCAACAACTTAATGTTCAAGACTAATGCCCAAGGAGATTCCACCGACTGCGTTCTAGTGGACTTTCAGATGTCTCGTTACGTGCCAATTGGATATGATATAAATTTGCTTCTTTATCTAACAACAAGCGCAGTTTTTCGCAAAAACCACGAAAAAACGTTGCTAGCTTTTTATTACAGTTGTTTTGCTAAGGTATTGGAACTGAATAGTGTCGATGTTCATAAAATTTATTCTCTGAGCGATTTCCTCGAATGCTGCCAGCATTACAAACTAGCCGGACTCATACATTCTGTTATGATCAGCGGAGAAGTAACACTACCGCAAGAATTCTTGGAGCAGGTTTTCAAACATTCAGAACTAACTGCCGGTTTTATGCCGGAACCAAAAATATCGATTTGTGTTAAAGCTTTTCAGGCTGATCAAACATATAAAGCTCATCTGCTGGAACTAATGGAAGAGCTATTTACGCACATCAAATGAGAATAAAACTGTCGCGCCACTTACAACAAATCTAACAATTGTTTTGATTTCTTTCGTTTATGCTGATCAATTAATTATTAATTGCACTTCATACTCTTGTATAAAATGATTAGCTTCAGTTTCGTTTTTAATGGTTCATATTTGTTTGCCTTTTTTGTAAGTCAGTTAATCACTTGATAAAATACCAACCCTGTTTGAATTGAAAACTTTAACCGATTAACATAACAATTCTGATTTTAAATGTCCTCCCGCTATGCCATACATTATATATAGAAATACGCAAACGGATTTGAACCATTTTGTGTCTTTGTTGGTTTCGGTGTGGCGCCTTGGTATGTCCTTTTGGTTCTTCATTGGATGACATCTAGTGATTACTAGTAAAACTACCCTTAGTTGCCAGTTATCACATCGCGTAAAGAAGAGAAATTCCATATCTTCTCTTTCAGTTCGTTTAAACCTTATTTTGCCTGAATCCTGCAGCAACATTCTTCATTCGTAATGAAAACAACTGAAGGAAGCTCTTTGCCAGGAGCAACAAAACGGTTTTTAACGGTTGAGAAATTGGCGTGCAACGAGCAATTGTCAACGGTAAAGTGTGGATAATTCTGATACCCGAGTCTAAATAAGAGGTCCGGCGCATGGCACTACATACACAAATATCCACGATCATGATACATAACCCAATGGATGGAAAAGGACGTAAAATCCCTTTCTTCAGAACCGTGATGTAAACTGTAGATAATATGACAAAGGCACTAAGCAAACAAAGATCGCGAAAATTGATACATCAAATTTACAGAAGAGAAGGCAAATGTTTCCAGCATTTCTACCTGTTTCCTACTTGGTATTATTATGACCAATATTGCTTGAGTCCAATCTTTCGTACACATGTATACATATCAGACATATATTCTATTGAGTGAACCCTTCAAGATCAAACCTTTTACAGATAACGGTCCTTGAAAGAAACATCGCTCGTCACAGCACGCTAGCGTTCAGTTTTACTTTTACTACTCTTTCAATCGCTTACACTACATGATCAAAAAGCTAACAGAAGGGATTCACAGACTTTTCGTGATGTTATTGAATATTCTTTTCCCCCACCAATTCTCGAGGTCAAAAGGTTTGAAATCTACCAACAGGGGGCTTGGAGGTTCATTGTAATATACTGTCGATGTACTCGAGGAGGAAGATACAGACGATGACGTACTGCTGTTGGATGATAATGAGCAGTTTGAGCCTGGAATTGAAACTATTGCTCAATAAGCTTCCTTATATAAAGTTCTTCGGTTCGTGTACACTTACCAGTACTGTCAGGTGAGCCGGGCGTGTCGTAAGGATTTGATGCTACTACCATATTCCAAGCTACAATAAAAAGTACAAAACATGAAAACGAAAACAAATAGAAAAAATTGCAACAATCAGTTTTGATAATTTTATTGACCCCAATGAAACCCGTGCAAACCATCGATCCGATTCAACCGATTGATAAATATTTCCAATGATTCTCGAGCATGGAGTACTTACAATCATTTATATATTTAATCAGCTCTTCGTGCTGTGGGCTCAGTTTTTCCTGTTCAAATTGCTCCTGCTGTCGCTGCTGTGTCCTGAGGTACTGAGCTGCTGCCGATTTCTTCGATAATTGAAAGACAGGCCGTGGCACACTGTAAACAGGCAAAAGACAGACCAGAGGGGTTAAAATCACATGGCTAGGAACGCTCAACCTGTCTGTTGTCTGCTAGCGAATAGCCATCTGAAGTAACTTTAATTATTTATTTCTGTAAGAGATGCACCACTGCAGTACGGTATTGTTACTCTATGTATTTCTTCCCGAATAACATCTTATCTCTCTTCTTTTTATCTGTATAAGTATGGTTAAATTTACTGAAAAGATAACAGAAAAGTCAGCAGTCGCAGTCAGTACCGTTGAATTCTGGAATGGATGAATACATTTGTCCATTTTGGGCCGGTTTAATTGCATCTAAAGATTGGTTATGAAAAGCCAAACATGCCAAACAATGCTAAAACACCACCTTATCATTTGGTTGTGCTTTGCAAATGCTTCATTGTTTATGATGAACTTTGTGGCATAAAGTGTATTGAATAGAAAGGCTTGACCAGAGCCGCTCAATTGAATAGCTAAACATACAATCAATCGATGATTCGATGATGATATGACCACGATCACTCAAAGTTATTAATTATATATTAACTGTTGAAAATAAAAAGCAGAAGCACACTAGTTATTTTTAAATGTTTCAATAAGCACATGGCGTAAAGCAAGCACTATAATAACTAAACACATCTCCAAAACAAAGCAGACTTTGAAAGAGCAGCACGTGGAATTCATGTTTTGTTTGAGACTGGAGGATTTTCATAAAACATTCGCTAACACGCGGCCGGCGTCCGAAACACGCGGCGTCGTGCGTTTAAATTATCACTATTGATCGATGTTCTCAATATAAAGTGTCCAATGGGTTTCTTTGTACTTCCCACTTATTCATAGTTTTCCGTTTGAGCATAATTATTCCACATGAAATGTATATGCTTTCTTCCAGCCTGTTACATAATGCTAGATTGCGGTGTGTAAATGTCAGAATACAGTTTGACCTAGGAACGTAAAACAAGAGCAAAACAGATTTTCTGGATAACTCCACTATTTAATGTTTTTGATAGGTTGTTTTGCGATTTGAATCCCACTCCGCTCACTACATATCCTAGTATTCGTATTATTGCGTATTTCAGGAGATCGTTATGTAAACTTTTTCGAGCCACCACTCACCTGAGTTCACTTTCACCGTTTGTCTTCCGGCCTAAATCTCGCAAAAGTTCGTATTTTTCATAGTTTTGTGGAATTCCTGTGATAATGAAACATAAATAAAAGCCGTTCGTAACATGGACTTCAATGTGCAATGTGGGTGGTGGTTCACACACTGTTTCTTTGATTGCACAACATTGGCCAGTTGTTTTCATTCACAGTCTATCACAAACCATTCCATATTCCAACTGCATCTTACCTCGTCGGGTTTTAGCAACTAATTTACTGGGACCCTTGGAAACCGTGTACATTTTGTGATCAATATGATGAGCTCAATAGGTTCAGATTTACGACAAAATTGAATAACATTAACCAACCACCCAACATCAACTGTTCGCACACTTCGATTATGCAATGAACCACAAAAAAAAAGAAAAAGAAGAGAAGAAAAAGAAGACAAGAAAAACAACAAACCATTCACCGGCAAAACGCTTCGTTGACAGCTGCTGTCAAATCCGCACTGTCAATAGAGCAAATTTTCATCCGTTAATTTTAACTTTAAAATTTCCTGTTTCTCCTATTCCTATTCAACACAAAACCTATTCCGATAGTGCGTCAAAAAACCCCAAACGAACGGATGGTGAACGCTGAATGTTCTTTAGTTAATTCATCAACAAATTCCCATAACCGCGGAACGAATCTACAATTCAGTGTTTAATGTTTTATTTTTATTCAAATATAATGGCGTGGTGGACATTGGTACATTTGACAAAATTTTATATGCTTACTTCTAGAGTCTGATTAGCTTTCTTTGGTTTAACCTTCGATTCTGTTGCTTTTTCGCGTCGAAAGCTTGCTGCATTTTGCGATACTTTTTGTCTGTTTCTGGCGAAAGTTTTTCTGTGGAATACAATGTTTGCATTACGTTTCCAGCGGCTTCGCTGGCCTTTTGCAAATGACTGATTTCGCTCGGCAAGTAGTCCGGGGTAGTCACTGGTGATATTTTAAACTGATGAGCCTGACTACTAACATTGCGGGACAAAGGAGTCGATGTGACTAGTAGAGCGCTGCAGGCGTTATCGTTTTTTTCGTCCAATTCCTTCTCACACTCGACTAGAACACTTGATTGCTCCAAAATTAAATCATTGTCGTTTCCTTGAATCCCTTGATCCACTGAGTGAGCAGAATGATATAGACTGCTATTGCTAATCGAACGACGATCGTGTAATGATTCCATAGTTTGTTGCAAAGTCCATGAAATTTTTATCACGAGAGAGACTACAACAGCACTAATACAATCGATAATTTCCATGCTGCACGATATTTCTGGATAACTGCTTGGCGGCAATCTCGAACGGTTGCTTGGATACGTTTGTCTGAACCTGCTAATGCTACAAAAGCTTGATGAAGAATGCGGGTTTGTCTGCGGGCTCGTCACAAAAGCCCGCAGGTACCCTTCTCTCCCTTATGTAAAAGCATTCTGAAACAAATATAGCATATAATGCCCTTTTACCTAGAACCAGACCTCGAAACACAAACGGTTATTGCTTTTGGCTGGAAATAACATACCTGAGCAAATTATTGGGATATTTAAACACTAGCCTTTGTGTACCTACCATTTACCTCGTCTAATGCATTCTGCATCTTGCGACGAAGTGTTTTCGCCAAATTTTCGAAGCTAGTAAAATTTTTCTAATATAAGCTGAGTGTGTCTTAATTGTTGCGATAGCCCATTTTATTGATTAAATGTTAGTTTACACGACACAATACTCTTTTTACGCGGAACACAGTTTACTCCTGCTGAGAAACCGAAATTGAACGCGGTTTGAAAATTAGAATCTATCACTCACAACTGACAGCTGGCACTCATCGGAAAACGTCATCTTTTGTTTACTGTTTTGTTTTGCTTGCGTTTTGTGAAACCGTAAAATGGCCAGCGATTCAGAGGAACGCGAAATCATCTCGCAAGATTCGCTTACGGAAGATTCATCGGCTGCACAAACAATTGATCCGTACCATAATCAAGAGTACCTGCAGCGGAAGCTTTATTTCTTGTTGGAAAATCTAAAAAAGATGCACACAAACTTACCAGAGTAAGTCGCGAGTAACTCGTAGTTTCTTATTACTATTTCTTATTCTTTTCCAAAGGCAATACCAAATGCGGATTTCCTTCGAATTATTGGCTGGATTGGCAAATACCTTGCTAAATGATACCATCTTTGAAATCGCCAAAGGGCTGATGGAAATACAGCATGTGACCGAGGCGCATTTAATGCAAGTGCGGGAAAAGGTAGAAAATGATCATCAGTGTAAGTTGTTTCGCCAAACTAAAATACATTGGACGTTAAGCATTGAGCATTTTTCTTATCGACACTTCACAGTGGAAGTAAAGCAGTGGGAGGCTAAAATACAGGATCCGGAAGAACTGCAACACATCATTGCCCTAATGAAGATAAAACACGGGAAGAATATGAAAGAAACGGATATGAAGCTAGTGCTACATTTGGATCAAAAAGTGAAAGACCAGCAATCAACCCTGGAAAAAGCAGGTGTTCCTGGATTCTACGTGACGGATAATGTGAAGGAAATCAAGATACAAATGTATCTTCTTGATTTCATTTTACGCTTAAGCCGCCTGAAATTCGAACCAAACAAATAGAAATAGCCAAACCAAACATATTATAGCATATACAACATTGCAAACTATAAAACTTTTGCTCTACTTGCGTACAAGTTGCTGGACAAAAACAAAAATCCGAACAAAAAAATTCAAAGGAAATGTTTGATCCCCTCCACGTGGCTCGTGCATGTGTGCGAATCGCTAAAGTACCAACACTGAGCAACGAATGGGTGGCTTAATATGTGTGTGCCGGCATCCCCCTTCAATTGAAATCAAACGTGCCGCGTGTTGATAAAATAACGCGTGTTGATGTGAGGAATGATGTTTCATTCAAACTTTATTTGAAGTCTAAATTTCATCGGTATTTTTGTATCATTTATTTTTCATCCTTATACATTTGAAATGAGCAAAAAAAATACTTTTCATCAATATAACTTACGCGACCAAGAACTTAATTTAGTTTGTCGACTTTCTCATTACTTGCGGATGAACCTATCTAATTTATTTTTCTGTTCGTTCTATTTGCCCATTACTTTTAGTCTAATTGTTTGTGAGACTCCTACAAAATTGAAAATTTAAACTAAATGGCAAAAGCGAGTTTTGTTGTTCATAAGAATTTTTCATAATGGTGCAAATAAATGCATCACCAGTCATGATGCAATTTGAACCTGTCGAACTTCGAACGGATCTAGTCACGAGACACTTTCTACCTTCATTCAACTTTTCTCGTCAATTGCTCTGCCACTGACGAATCAAAACAAACGCCTAGGTCGCGAAACACCGCCTACGTTCAGTGCCAACATCCGCAGCATCCGACCAGCCTAGTGCAGCTGATATCATTTAAAGTTTATTTCTCGGATGGTTTTCAGGTAGATTTAGCCATCAGTTTTGTATAAAAGTACTTGGACTAGTTCAGCATGTTACACGCTTCCACTTCACCGAGTCATCGTAAATTATTTTATTTGAATATATATTTCAACGCTTAAACTTGTTTTCAAAACATTCATTTTTGGCAAATTTTCGTTCCAAAATAGTCTCTTGTGCCAAATCATATGCGAAAGAAAGTTTTCGACTAATTTAGTGACTAGTTTTTTTTTAACGCCAACAGATAGGTCATGATTAGCTGAATTGAAAAAGTTAACTTTCTCAAAATTATGACAACTAGCACCCCACGAAATCGATTATGACAAAATATTTTGAATGAAATAATTTCGCTCAGCCACAGCGGTGCGCCCCGTTATCATCACGTTTAGGAATCGCTTTGTGAGTCGCCAGAGCCGATTTACGTGTGTAGCGGCTAGCTTGCCAGCATCTGCACATGCGCGTCATCATGGATTTCATTTGGTCATCGGTGGTCAGTTTTGAATGAAGCAACAATTGTAAGGTGAATGACTCGATAGCGTGGTTCGTAGCCGAATTAAAAACAACGCAATTAACGTAGTTATGTATCTTCATTCTCCCGAATACTTTATCTTGCGTTGCTTTGCATAATCATACCTTGTAGTCTAGTCGAGTCTGTCTGCTTTCATATTTCTCTTCCTGTTTCTTGATGTTCTTGTTACAATGTTAACTTTATTTCGCGTCCTACTAATACACACGTCCAGTCGGGAACAAGCAAAAATATCGCCGTAATTCCTCATTAAGAGCACACACCACAACCTGATTTTTTAAACTTGGTTGCGAACCTGCACACACCAGTTCCTCTGCTGGGTGTGCGTGTGCACACACTTGTGTTACTAGCGCATACAACTAAAGCAACGGACTCAGCCCACGGACACAAAAATGCGCACGCCCAGACCCGATAACCTTTTCCACTTGCACGATTGAATACATTTTGCAAATCATCTTATTTTTTTGAGTCTATTTTGTTATCAAATGATCTTCTTTTGCAATTGATAGATTTCTCTCGATAATGATGCTCGATATCCTGACGAGCATCGTTTCATAAGAAAATCTTCACGAAGATCTGAAGAGCTAAACTTTATCACGCTTTCTTCAAAAAGATCAGTCTCGTAGAATTACGAACAAATTTTAACAATTGAGCTCGACCAAGCACAGCATCTCTTGCTTGTATGAACTGAAAAGGTTTCATTGCAGCTACAACAAAAGCAGTAACAGTTCCGTCCCAAAGCAAAACTATAACCATTGCAAAAAATACTTGGGAAAAATGTATTGTGGGAAAACTAATAGTAATACGAGCGGCTTTTTCAAGATTAAATCGTTTATTTTATAATATTCAATAGCATTAGAACGAACAGAGCGGTATTAATCACTAACTCCGTGTTTTGCACTAAAATTGATGAATTGATCTGAGCTGACGCGTAGAAACGGATTAATCGACGCAGAGCAGACGGATGAGCTTTGCAGTTACATTGTTTCCCAATTAAGATTAAAAACATCCAAACTGCTTAAGGGCAAACTCGAAGGGCGGTATTATTCGATGAGAATAGTTATTCAAAGATAGTTATTTGTTTGTAATGCATTTCACTTTTGTATATTTTTATTGGGTTTTAAAGTCCAGTTCAAAGAAACTGTGCGCTGGAATATAATTGTTTAGCAAAAAAGATAAAGAAAAGCGGTACATTGTTAGCTCAATTTATTACTACTTGACAACAATTACTATAATCTATCACCAATAGTCTCAATATTAGAGACGTACAAACTTAAGCATTCTTATTTTGCGTATCAACATTTAAATCACAACATTTTATGAAAACATTATCAATCTTGCACTCTATCGATGGCTTCCCGAAGAATGGTGTTTGTACTTCATAGAGTCAACATCAGGATCCCGCCTCCGGTAGTAAACATTCAGACGACCGACCGCCAACCCAAATGCATCAGCAAAAAATGCCACCACCCTCGTTCTGGATCACGTATTCGCGTACGTATTGCACGTGCTCTTTACTCAGACCTAGTAGACCAGCCTCCGACTCGAATTGCTCTAGTCCCCCAACGCCGATAAGGTATCCATTTAAACGCGCGGCCACATGTGATGTTAGTAGTAGGTCCGAGGTCAGCCCAATCGATTTGGCCAGGTCGGCGTGACCCTGCAACCGGTACTTTTGATGGTAGCTAATCCAGGGAAGAAACGGGAGAAAGTAAATCACAACATTCCTCAACCTCATTCGGCGGTTAGAGCGAGATCGCGCTTCTGCGTGCAACGATCGAGAGTTTGATGGTTTGTGAGACTTGTTTAATATGAGTAGCCTCTTGCCTCGCCGTTACCATAGAAACGCATCACAGCTCTCAACTCACTACGACAACTCAAAACGGCACCACAGTGAACCCGATGCTCGGTATTGAACTTGACTTAGCCTCGCAACCACCTTGATTGGATTGATGGACCACGTTCTCATACTCACTTTTCAGCCGGATAAAACGGTCCAGCCTGCAAAACTTCTGTGATGATCTTCTCCGGAGCTCGCTGAACTTGCTCATGCGCCAGGCTTGCTTCGGCGATTTCGCGCTGTTCCTCATTGTGGTACAAGATTAAACTGGTATACTGCCTCTTCATACGTCGGGTGATTCCGTATTCGTGGTTATTCCAGAACAACTTCAATAGATCCATGTACGTAATTTTTTTCGGATCGTAATCGATTGCAATCACTTCCGTATGGTCACCCCTGTGTCATTGGATGATTCTTGTCTCAGTAACATTACTCTCTCCACATTTTTAAGATGAGCGTACTTACAATGATTTGTACTTTGGATCATCGGTTGTACCGCCAGCGTAGCCGACACGAGTTCTCAGGACGCCTTTCGTGGCACCAAACAGGGAATCACATCCCCAGAAACAACCCATGCCGAAGGTTGCTGTTTCAAAAGGCGTACGCACATCATGTAGCGGCTGATGTTGAACTTCTTCCAGCTTCTGGACACTGTTCTGGGCAGGTGCAAGCGCCTAAAGGGAACAAAAGCAAACGAATGTTACCATGTTTACCTAAAAGGCCGCTTAGGATCCTTACTGCGTGAACCATGTTGGCAAAACTAGAAATGTAAAAGGCTTGACCGAAGTGAAGTTAACTGAACAAGACGGCGGGACTTTTTCTTTACCGTGGGGTACTTTACTTGTCTGAAATTACTTTTAAATTGAAGTCAACTTGCCAGCGACAGATTATATATAGGTCCGCGTCCCTGAATATCTCCCGCGTGCAACCAATACATACAACCTCGCGTTGCATTATGTGTTCACAATTGTCGGCATCGTGATAGCTTGCGATAGTGTAATCACATGTGGTAAAGTACCCCCGAAGTAGTCGCTCAACAGTGGTCCCGGGGGAGATCAAGGCGAAGACGGTTAGTAAGGAGTGTTTTTTAGTGGGTAGGCGCGGGAGCGAATCCCACACTACGTCTTTAGAAGATTTTTAAAACCTTACTAAAAAAAAAAAAAAAAAAAAAAAAACATGTGGTATAGTAGTGAATATTTTAAGGGGAAATTAGTTTTGATTGTAGTTGTAGTTTGACAGATTGTAGCGAGCTTGCACGCAAGCTATGAAAATTTCGTAAAAGTTTGCTATAAAATTTTCATGTTTTCTTATTCTTCTTCTTACTTTTTAAACTGACAGTTGTTTGACTTCGAATTTCAAAATCGAAATTTTCGAAAGAGCCCGGGAAAGCAAGAAAATACATCGACTATCTCGCTCTAGCGTCAGCTATCTCTTTCCCGTTCGTAAGTAATGTTTAGACTTCGGGTCGAAAAACCAGAGAGAGCGCAAAGAAACGAGAGAGAATAGAGAAAAACAGAGAGAAACGAGAAAAGAGACTAACTAAATAGTTATGTCAAATTTCATAAACAAAAAATCGAACTCAAGCGGAAAGGTTGCGGAATTTTTGCGGAATTTTTGCATTAACTTAAAAGCGACGAATGTTAAGCTATTGCAGCTCAAAGTCTCGATAATCAAAACACAACAACAACATCATTCTCGTCCTGTTTGCGAAAACGAAGCTGTCCGCTGAACCGTAGTTCCTGCGAATTTTCCATCGCTCATAGTGTTTTAACTTATTACGCACATTCTTCTCAACCGTACAAAAGTGCCTGTTTGAACAAAATGTGTAAGTGCATTGCTGGAACTTGTGTTTGCTGGTAAGTGATGAATAGCAATGGTTTTGCAGCTTCCGTAAACCCCCCAATGCTGTTGTATTCTTTGTCAATTTCTTTTAACAACTCAAAGAAAAACTCGCCTTCCCAAGCTAAAGGCACCCTGTGCTGTATTACATCAGCGAAACCACGGTCATAAAAATTAAAGACTGAAATCATCAGAAATAGCTTCCTAGCTGAAAGATTTTCGGAAATACCTGTTCATGTCTCTTGAATGCTGGTTTATTTCTCATGTTTTATGTAGTTATTGTCATATTTTCCCATACTGCATCAATTTAAGCATCATGCTTGCGAGATCATCTCAACTAATCCTCTGTATCTGGTCATCTCTTCTTTTCCGACAGCTGCTGCCAGTGTGCAATGAGCATATTTATTTCGCTTCTATTTGTTGGCATATTGATTGCCGTAGCGGTTGCTCTGGGAATTTACTTCGGTCTGCTGAATGTCGACGATACTGCACCGGATGTTTCTAATTTTGTCCACAAAACTGGTGATTCTATAAAAGACAGTATCAAAGATAAATTTAACTAAAACACTGACTGCAATGGAAAACATGAATTCAAGTTCTTCAACGCTTCGTAAACTATTATATCTAGGCGGTAGTAGGGAAATGATCTTCCCAAAACTTTGCAACGACATCGTTCGAATCTCAAATAAGTTCCAATCAACGTAATAGTTACGCATGCCATGCCCACATCGGGTAATTAACTATTAAATTGAACGATTTACTATTTATAAAGTTAAACGAAATCGTACAAATGAAAGTGCTTTAATCGTCTATCATAAATGCGCTGAAAACTCAATACTCGATATTGAAGTTGCTCACCAAACTCTCAACAGCTTGCGGAAGCTTATGCCGAGCCAATTGTTGCATTTCATCAACACGTCGTAATGAAGGTAAGTGCGAATTTAAAAAAAACCCAATTCAGGCGGGGTCCAACAGGCGTGGCATACACTCATTTCAAACATTTGTACAGCATGTAACAGTCACGCTATTGTGAGTTTTCATGACTCAAAACTTCCCTACGGCCACCCAAAACATCTGAAATAATAAGAAAGTATATTCATTGACTGCCGAACACACACACAGCAAACGTACGTTTGAAGCTGAGGCGTTGAGCCCTTTTTCGTGTTGCTTTACCTCTTTGGCCCACTTCATACATCCTTCCGCGTGACTCATTGGCCTCCATATGTAGGTCAAAGGACCTGGTTCATGAACGAATTCAAGGGCAACCTTGCAATCGAAGCTAGACACCGAACTTCTCACGCATGAAGATCGAGGTGGCATTAGCGAAACACCTGTATGGAATGCGCAGAGGCGTACGAGAGTGTTTGTGAAAGGAGTTGTAAATGCGTGCTCAGTTGGCGATCGTTTCTGGGGTGGGAGTTTTTAACCCTATATTGGATTATAGTGCGTTTCTACGGTTACACTGGCCTGCGCTGTGTTAGTGCTGTGTTGCCTATCGTTTGTCTGTAACACAGGTTTCTATTGTCGAGTACAGAGGGACTGAAAGATTTAAGATTTTGTTACATAGAATACAGTAAAATGTGTCACTGCGGTACAATCGTTGTCTGGTAATGATCCTCACCATTAATCTGTTGCTTTCCTCATCTGTTCATAAAATATTATATTAGCTGTGTGTTAAAAGTCGTCAGCATCTCTCAATCTGTATTCAATTCCTGCGGAATCGTTGGTGAAACAAAGAAAGCTTCCGCCCGATTCCATTGCGAATAACGTGCTGCCTATCTAAACCCGCGCAATGCCGTGATAAATTCTAATTTTAAAAAACTGTGTGCTTCATTGCAAATAGTGTAAAAGAGAAACAATTCGAGGAGAGTTAAACATTTTCACATATCGTTTCAATGCATGGAACTCTGCTTGAATTAATCCGTTCACTTGAGCGCAAAACAGTACACCAGACGCAAAATTTGTGTCCGATGACTCATAGTTTCATTCCCTTAACTCAAGCCCTTTCGCAGAGAGCTGTAATTAGTTTCTCATCATCTGGGAATTGATCTGTATGCTAAACTATTGTACATGGTTATCATTCTCTCTTTCTAGCTGCATTATTTTTGCTATTGCCGTAGCTGTGGCCATCTATTACGGTGTAATTCACGTCGACGAGTCTACCTCTGACGCCATCAAAGATGCCGGATCGAAAATTAAACATAGCATCAAGGATGGATTGAAAAAATTGGACGACGACTAGCTTCGTATGAAAACATCTATACACTTTTAATCTCATTGGCTTTTCTATATACAACATATTGACCAAATCTAAGTTTTGGTAACCGGCAGGACTCAGTGTCACTTGACACAAGGTAATATATTGATCTAAATCTACACGCAAAAGCTATTCTCAGGCAGAAGCTCATTAAACATTTTTACTGTGTACAATGTTAAATTGAAATACAAACCCATTTTATTATGTAAACATTGTGCATAGTATTATTTCAATTAAATGACTGACTACGGAGTGTTTAACGCAGTTGGCGTTGCCTGAAAACTGTTTGAAGCAATAGTTTCGACGTACAAATGCTCGACGAAGGTATGGAACCTCGGAACACGGTGCTTCCGCGTAGCGTATCGTGGAAATGGTAAAAAAATCATACGTATAACGATTCCTTCACTCTACTGTAACGCTAATTTATTGATTGCAGCCTGGTAGCTACTTCAATTGCAGTGCTGGTTGGTGTATCTAGTTTGTCAGTAAACATTTATCTTTGGATACGTTTGTCTAATATGAGCGAAACGGCAGACAACAGCAGTGTTCCGTAGCTTAAAATAAACATACATTTATTTGTCACACTTCTATTTCAAAACATAGTATAAACAGCAGTGCAAAGCTAGAATGCCAACTTTTTCATGAGCAAAAACATATTCTGATCAATTTCGAAGCCGTGTAAATTGTTCGCGTCGCCTTGTAACCGCATTAACAGACCTCCGAACGAAACATAAGCGGACAAACGATTAGATGATTCGGTTTGAGAGTCGTCGCCTTCGATCCTGTACACCTTTCCAAACATAACGTACTCGAAACTATCGGCACGAGACCCCTCGATTTCAGCAGCATTGTACTCCATACTTGCTACAAATGTATCAATGGCTTTTTAGGAAAGGTATGTTCAACAAACCCAAATTCAGCCGTATTCAGTTAAAACTTACCAGCTGTACCGTCTTCGTGAAGGGTTGTTGCTAGGACGAGTCGAAATTTGTCACCTAGCTCCATAGGATACAGCCACGAGTTAATATCCAATATAAGATCCATTTTGAATGATTCAGATTCGCAATGCAGCCGACTCACGCGGTCAAACTTTTTGCCTTCCGGATCCATATCTTTGACATTGAAGATGTCTTCGAACAGTATTCCCGACATCCTCAGCGGGTTTTTCTCAACAGTTGCGACGTTCGATGCGAGAGGTTAGGCCGTAGCAGAAAATGCTTAAGCTGCGATATGTTGAAGATTTTATATAAATAGCAATTCGATTACATTCTTATTCGCATGCAATTTTCTAAATAAAACTTACCGGGTTCCACTGTTTTTACGATTTAGTTGCGTCTGTAGCTTGTTTACACACGCGTTTTTCGTGCGTTGACATAACAAATGACAAATTGTCAATCGCGGCAAAGAAGTGTCTAACGATCGAAAATGCAATAAATGGTGCTAATGCGTTGTACAAACGAAATTAAATGCAAAATATATTGTTCTCATTATTCATCATCATGCTATTACAAGATATCATCTCAGCAAATGCTAAAGTCCAGATAGTTTTGCTCATGTACACCTAAACTCATTACTATAAACGCAGAGCTTATTCGGCGTCAGTTGTCAAATGTTGTTTTTCTACATTTTTCGTTTGCTATCAAAAGCGATAGGAAAAACAATTTACTTTCGCGATGGCACCGGAATTGTCGAGCTTCGATTGTGAATCTTCACCTCAGCAACAATACTCGGCACACAACCCCATAGAACAATACGTGTTGCTTGCAAAGGGAGTGAAAGGAGCAGCATGCCTAGAGCTTATCAAACAAGTGCTTGAAGCCCCAGGAGTTCACGTTTTCGGTGAATTATTGGCCATGCCCAACATAGAAGAGGTAAGCTCATTGCGTGCAATACTCAAATCAAAATCCCTCATGTTCTACTTGTCTCATTATCAGCTCCAAAACGGTCCCAATGCAAAATACTACAATACTTTAAACTTGTTTGCCTATGGCACGTACCGTCAGTACCTTGAAAATGAATCGGAACTGATCGAGCTCACTCCCGCAATGCGCAAGAAGCTGCAACATCTCACGATTGTTTCTTTGGCCATCAAAAACAAATGTATACCATACAGCGAGCTATTGGAGGAGCTCGACATCAAAAACGTGCGCGTGCTAGAGGATTTGATTATCGAAGCCATCTACGCAGACGTCGTTCACGGAAAGCTGGACCAGAAAAACAAACAGCTTGAAGCAGACTACGCCATCGGACGGGACATTCGCACGGGCGACGTGACGGAGATCGCTTCTACTCTCCAGGAATGGAGTGACTCGTGCGAGACGATATTGTCCTGTCTGGAAGCTCAAATTCACAGAGCCAACACTGAAAAGCAGAAGCGCGTGAAACATAAAGAAGGAATCGAGCAAGAGGTAATGATCAATAACTAGACGAACATAAGTGGAACACATTTTACCAAAATTACCTTTGCATGGTTTTTAGATTGCCAACTTAAAAAAAGCTATAAAAACGCAAGCAGTAGAATCTGATGAGGCGATGGCTACCGACACTGGTCGCGAGATCTCGGGTGGTTCGGAGTTACGTAAAAAATCCTCCAAATCCAAGAGCCTTAAGGGCTGCGGTAAGTCGTGGTTCAAAAACTTTTCTTGAATCTAAACATGGGACTTAAGGTTAGCTACTTCGTGAACAAACAAAATCAATCTAGACGTACCATGTATTTGCATTATAACAAGTATTTGGTGTTGTCCTTTTTCATAAGGCTTTCATTTTGTAATAATTCGTCCGCTGAACTAATAGGAAGTGATGATTTTGTTACTCACCAAATGTCCTTGATTTTGATTTGGTTTTTAATTTCTCGTTTAACGTTTTTGTTTCGTTTTTATTTGAAAGGTGCCGTAAAGTCAGTATCGAAATGATTGGCTTAATAAACTACCAAGGATACAAACGCGATGCCAACGAAGCTTGGGATGGAAAGGAGATTAGTTTATTTATGCTTTTGTTCCCCAAAAGTACTTGCGTTTCTCAGCGATCGCGTGTAACGGAATCAAATTGTGAAACAAGATCCAAACAAATAAAATTCCTTCAACTTTCACCTTTAATAGAACGAAATCAAACTGCATTCAGAAATCCGAAAAAAAGCGCTTCATATTTGATTATTATTTAAGTTACTTACATGGCGCAATACAGGAGTACCTTTTCAAAAGTATTCTGTCTATTGAGTCTCTTAATCTCATATCTGTATTACTTGGTAGAGTGGGGAAGCTTTAACAATCAGTACGACCGATTCCTTCGGATCAAGTTCAATACGATTGACTGGCACCGGTTCAAATAGGCGTTTTTTTGAGGATACAGAAAGCACTGCATAAAAACCTTCCGCCGCCTCCAACGGATCGTGTTTGGTAAGATCGATTAGAGCGAGACTGTTGCCGATGTTAACGATCGTGTATACGTAACACAGCTTCCATGTCGCAAACGTTCCAATTTGCCGCAAAATGATCACATCCCCTTCGGTGAAAGTGGCTAAACTGTGCGGCTGATATTGGATCATTCGTTTTAGCGTCGTCATATTGCGATACACCAACAAATGGCTGGTAGGTGCCGAAAGTTGTTGCATAGCGTTTACCACCGTGTAGTTGGGTGATACGGGCAGCCAGGTGTGGTTTCCGGTAGAGAATCCAGCGTCTTTGGAGTTGTCCCATTGGAATGGCGTACGCTCAGGATCACGCGTCGTATACTGATAACGATCCGGACCGGCGTTACACGCTGCCGGATCGACAGTGTCATTGTACGATATCCACACATCCTCCATGCCGATTTCTTCGCCCTGAAAAATAGTACAAACTTGAAGAAAAGGTGTGATGGAAAGTTTCACAAGACGCATCCTTACATTATACGTTACGCTTACGCCCGGTAGTGAGAGGAGTACCATGTTCATGCAATCTATCATATCACTTCCAAAACGACTGGCCACGCGGTGCTGGTCATGGTTGCCCATCTGCGAATGTTGAACAACATAGAGAGTTGGCCAAGCACTGGAATGCACAGTGTGACGGACACTTACTACCCAGTTTGGAACAACGGAGTCCATCGTGGATGGCATGTTATCGAGCCAATAGTTGATTGTGTTCTTGAAGTCGTCGGCACTCGAGCCTCCGTGCAAATCCGTAATGAAATGAAAGTTGAACGGGATTTGGGCGCCCGGGGTGGATTCGTTGCCGTAGTACTTCATGACGATCTCAATCGGTGAATACGTTTCGGCCATTATAATGCGTTCTCTTCCGCCATTCTGTTGCTGAAATTCGTCCGTCACCGCACGCCACTGGTACACCATGTCGAGCGTTTCATTGCGATCTTGAGTGTAGATGTGCAGCAAGTAGCCGGGATCTGCGGGATCGTCCGTATTGCCACTGAGCGGTTCGTCTGGATACTGGCCGTCTGCATCCGGAGCCACTTCAAATAGCGTTGGGACTGCGTCTATACGATATCCGGCCACTCCTCGAGCCATCCAAAATCGCATTACATTCTTCATAGCTTCTACCACCGCCGGGTTGCGATAGTTTAGATCCGGTTGTTTGACGGAAAATTGATGCAAATAGTACTCCTTCCGCACTGTACTCCACTGCCATGCACTGCCTCGGAAAAAGCTCACCCAGTTGCTGGGGGGAAGCGGCATGGAAGTGTCGTTCGCACTCGACTTTCTACCAGGATGCCAGACATAGAAGTCTTCGAAACTGGGATCGCGTGCTTCTGATTTCTTAAACCACTCATGCTCGTCGCTGGTGTGGTTCGGCACAAAGTCCAAAATTACCTGCAATCCCAGTGCGTTCGCCTCTTTCACCAGTGCATCGAAGTCCTCCAGCGTGCCATATTCCGGCTGGATAGCATAGTAATTCGATATGTCGTACCCGAAGTCTGCCATTGGTGACTGGAATATTGGCGAGAGCCAGAACCCATCGATAGCATTGGCTTGCAGGAACTCTAGCCGTTGGATGATACCCCGTAGATCACCAATGCCGTCGCCGTTGCTGTCCATAAAGGATCGTGGGTAGATTTGATAGAAAACCGCCGAATTCCACCATCCTTTGGATGGCTCAGCGACGATCGATGGCAGAGCCGTAATCCAGATTGTCCACAGTGCTAAGAAACGCAACATTCTTACTCCGTGGTACACGGTAAACTGTTGCACACGGGACAGAAAGTGATCTCTTCCTTCCTTACTTCTCCGTCTGATTGTGGAGGATTATCAACCATTTGCTTTGTTGATTATTTTTAGACCTTTCTCCTGTTGCGATCGTGTGTCGGAGCTCTGTTCATCCTATATTCGCTGTGTGCTTTGCACCGCTTTTACCTCATAGGCTGGAATATTTTTTTTTAATCCTTGCCGTATGCGATCACGGAGAAGATGAGAAGAGCGCTACATGCGCCAAGTAGTGTTTTCGCTAATAACTAGTGATTATGAAGGATTACATTCGACTTCTGGCTTTGATAACAAATAAAACATCCATTTGTTGCTGTTGATAGTTCTGAAGG
The DNA here is from genome assembly GCF_943734635.1 of Anopheles cruzii. Lineage (NCBI taxonomy): Eukaryota > Metazoa > Arthropoda > Insecta > Diptera > Culicidae > Anopheles > Anopheles cruzii. The sequence continues at coordinate 152,962 of NC_069144.1, forward strand.
TCTTTTATGGAGTACCTTGTGTCTTAGAATCAAACGATACAACGATTGCACTATCTCACCGCATCGATCGCTACGAGAGGTTTGTAAACAGAACGGAAACTATCATTGTATGCAGTCACTTGCTGCAGTGATAGCACGTTTTGGCCTGCGTAGTAGTACCTATAAATGGAATTATCGTTGCAGTGGCGGAGGCCAGTACGCCTTAATCAGAAAAGAATGATGCATCTTTGTTGGGTGGCACTGCTGCTCGTGGTTGGCTCGGGAGTGATAAGAGGCCAGAAGGATTGGTGGGAAACGGCCGGTTTCTACCAAATCTATCCTCGCTCATTCCAGGACAGCAACGGTGACGGAATAGGTGATTTGAACGGCATAACGAGCCGACTGCCATACCTAAAATCCTTGGGTATTACGGCGTTTTGGCTGTCGCCCATTTATCCTTCGCCGATGGCCGACTTTGGGTACGATATATCCAACTTTATCGACATACATCCGTCGTTTGGAACCCTGGCCGACTTCAAGCGACTAGTGGACGAAGCGAAGAAACTCGACCTGCGCGTCATCCTGGATTTTGTACCGAATCACTCGAGTGATGAGCACGAGTGGTTTAAAAAAAGTGTAAACCGTGAGGCAGGTTTTGAGGATTTTTACGTTTGGCAAGATCCGAAACCGGGAACCGTACGCGATCCACCGAACAATTGGGTAAGCATGATAGCGTAACAGTTCATAGCAATCGTTACGACAGCCACCGGTTTTGCTCCCATAGGTTGCAGCTTGGTACGGATCAGCCTGGGAGTGGAGTGAGGAACGCGGCCAGTTTTACTTACATCAATTCCACAAGAAGCAACCAGATCTTAACTATCGCAACCCGGCGGTGGTTCAGGCAATGAAGGCTGTCTTGCGCTTCTGGCTGGATCAGGGAGTCGACGGTTTTAGGGTGGATGCTGTTCCTTGGTTGTTTGAAACCGAAGGATTTCCCGACGAACCACTCAGCGGCCATTCTAGCGATCCGTTGAGCCAAAACTATTTGAGACACATTTACACACTCGATCTGCCGGAAACGGTCGACATGGTGTACCAGTGGCGTGAGGTGATGGACCAATACAAGCGGGAAAGAAACACCAGCACCAAAGTGCTCATGACCGAGGCTTGGTCGCCGCTGGATGTGGTGCAGACGTACTTTAATGATAGTAACAACCGTCAAGGTTCGCAGATGCCTTTCAACTTTCAGCTCATCACGCGATTGGATAAGAATTCGAAAGCATCGGATTTCAAAACCGTGATCGACTCGTGGCTGGACATCATTCCACCGGGCCATTCCGCGAACTGGGTGGTAGGTTGAGATTGCGCGCTTACAAATAGCGCAATGGAATAATGTTTCAAACGTTTTCTCTACGCTTCATAGCTAGGAAATCATGACAAACGTCGCGTTGCTTCGCGGATGGGTGGCGCCCATATGGTTGATATTATGGCCATGATCGAACTTACTCTGCCTGGTATTACCGTAACCTACCAGGGTGAGGAGATCGGAATGCATGACGTCGACATTTCGTGGGCCGACACCCAAGATCCGGCCGCGTGCCAGCTGACAGAACAAACCTATCAGGAAGGAACTCGTGACCCCGCAAGGACACCGTTTCAATGGGACAGTTCAGAAAACGCAGGATTTACGAATGCTTCCGTTAAACCGTGGTTACCCCTGGCAACGGATTATCAGACGCTCAATGTGAAAGTCCAAGAGGACACGACGCAAAACAGTCATCTTAAAGTGTTCAAGGAGCTGATGAAATTGCGAGGCACAAATGCGCTAGTATGGGGATCATACAAATCGCAGGTTCTAGGTAACAACGTGTTGGCCATAGTACGCTCTTTTCCTAATGATAAGCGAACATTTGTAACATTGGCCAATATTGGTTCCGAACTTGAAACCGTCGACGTTTCCAGCGTGGACAGCACTCTGCCGCAGAATCTGGAGTTTCGTGTGGTAGGCGTGTCATCTAAAAATTCCGTTAAGTGAGTAATTGTACGGTTAGATATGTGGTTAAAGGTCTAATACTTTGTTCGATTTCCAGAAGCGCTGTGGCTACGAAGAACATTCAACTGCAACCATATGAAACAGTCGTACTGAGCAACAAAGCGTTTGGTTCTGTTCAAAATGTATCGTTTATGATCTTTGCGCTTCTAACATTGGTGGTTTTGAATTAATGCATCTTAAACTGAATAAATATTGAGACAAATGTTAAGAATGTTGACTAGAACAATGTAAGGTTAACAACCGAACCGGTTGGGTGTTGTGTTTTCCCCTAATCCTATCCCCTATCCTATTACCGAAAGCCTGGCAGCTCGCGTCTTGATAGTTATTGGAATGTAAAAGAAATAAACTCATGAGAAACAATGGGATATCCCAAGGAAGGAAAGTTAGTTACATGTTTGCAGCTGCAATTTTCAATTCAGAGCTTCAAAGGAGAACTGGTTCACGACAGCCTCTCAATCACACCGAAGTGATGCCAAATTAGCAGAACGTTACCTAGTGCAAACCTATGATTATGTTTTTTTTCGTCTGTTTCAATGTAATGAAAAAATGTTTTTTGTTTGGTATCCACTCCAACTACAAACGTAGATCGAGTGCGCACTTCAGTTGCAGCAAGGTTGAACGATGCACCGTGATTGCGGTGAATACACATTCAAAATAACTCGGAAGCGGTTGCACCGTATCTGCCAGATGAGGAAGGTGGCAGCGCTAATAGGTTCCCGTAACAATGAGTTTAGGTGACACAGCCCGTGAGAGACAGGAAACTCAAAATTGAACTTCATGCTTATCAACCAGCAAACATCGTACAAGTCATCAATCGTTTTTACCCTTTGTTTTGCTTCACAGCAAGCAAATAATTATGAACAAGATCGACCACTGTGGGCTCCGGTTTGTGGTTTCAAAAGCGGCAGTGAACATGGTTGAGGGTATAAAATAAGTACCCATGGAACGATTTAATGTCTAGTTCTTTGGCGAACGCCGTGAAAACGAGAAAAATGTGGAAAGTGGTGCTGTGCGTGGTGATACTGCCGTTAGTCCCAGGTTTTCTGGCGGATGAGCATTGGTGGAAGCATGCCAACTTTTACCAAATCTATCCTCGGTCATTCAAAGACAGTGACGGAGACGGCATTGGCGACTTGCGTGGGGTCATGCAAAAAGTATCCTACTTGCGCCACGAGCTTGGAGTTGACGCGATTTGGTTGTCGCCGATTTTTAAATCACCTATGGCCGACTTTGGATACGACATTTCCGATTTCCGCGATATTCACCCAGAGTTTGGCACGATCGAAGATTTAGAAAGGCTGGCGGCTGAATGCGAAAAAGAAGGTCTTAAGCTCATTCTGGACTTTGTGCCAAACCACAGCAGCGACGAAAGTGAGTGGTTCACCAAATCCGTAAACAAAGACCCCACCTATAAGGACTACTTTGTATGGAGCCCTGGCAAACTCTTGCCGAACGGAACTCGTGTACCACCGTCCAACTGGATAAGTGTTTTTCGAGGATCAGCCTGGCAGTGGAATGATGTTCGCCAAGAGTATTATTTACATCAGTTCTTGGTCAAGCAACCCGACCTGAACTATCGAAACCCGGCACTGGTGAAAGAAATGAAAGATGTGCTCACCTTCTGGTTGGACAAAGGTGTTCATGGATTTCGCATTGACGCTGTTCCTTATCTATTTGAAACCGACGCCGTCGATGGCGTGTATCCAGACGAAGAACGGAGCTATACAACTGATGATCCGGCGAATCCCGGTTATTTGATCCATAGCCATACTCAAAATCTCGATGCTACGTTCGACATGGTGTACCAGTGGCGTGCGGTTATCGATGACTATAAAGCTGCCCATAATCTGGAGGAAATTGTATTGATGGCAGAAGCATACACGCCGCTGATGAACATAATTCGTCTCTTTGGTGACAATAATGCTGAGGGAGCACACGTACCATTCAATTTTGAGGTATTGAGCAATACCTTTAAGGACACGACGGGAAAACAGTTTTATGACAACATCAAGCGTTGGTTAGATGTTGTGCCAGCGAATCGTGCCTCGAATTGGGTGGTATGGAACAGGCTTTCAGAAAAAGGACCGAAAGATAGGAGATTAATACATTGCACCTTGTTTGTTTCTCGCAGCTGGGTAATCACGACAACAGGAGAGTATCGTCTCGGTTGGGCGTAGCTCGGGCAGATTTGTACCAAATCGCCCTCAATGTGCTTCCCGGTATTGCTGTTACATACAACGGAGACGAACTAGCCATGGAGGATGTTTACATTTCATGGAAGGACACAATCGATCCTGCGGCGTGCAACTCTAATCCGAAGGACTATATGCTTTACAGTCGCGACCCGGTGCGTACTCCATTCCAATGGGACGACTCTGTGAGCGCTGGATTTTCAAGCAATCGCACCACGTGGCTTCCAGTGGCCTCGAACTACAAAAGCCTGAACTACAAGGCACAAAAATCGGCGCCTCGCTCGCACGTGAAAATTTTCAAAGCCCTGGTGCGCTTGCGCAAGCAACGGACGTTGCGTGAGGGGTCGATCGATTTGCAGATGATCGGAGACAATATTATCGTCATCAAGCGACACCTTGAGAACGTGAGCACGATCGTCGCAGTGTTAAACTTCAACAAAACCGCGCAGTCAATTAAACTCTCGGCTGCCTTCCAAGCACTGCCGTCTGTTTTTGAAGTAATAACTTCCTCAATGCAAACTGACTACACTGATGGGTAAGTAACAGTTAGCTGAGCTATTTGCAAAGATTTTGATGTTACGACGTTTTCCGTTGCACGGTTTTAGCTCCATTGTTGGAAGAGATGAAATCACTTTACCAGCAGATGCTGCAATCGTATTAGAGGGCAATACTGCGTACGGCACATAATATGCGTAAACATCCGAGAGATCTACAAACAGGAAGATTAATAAACGAATACGTGTTATTAAACATACTATTATATGTATTTTATTATACATACTGCTTTGGCGAAGGTATTGTTTTTACTCGACAGGTTTTTCTCGTTGACCCGCACTGACTCAACTCAACTAGGCCTTATAAACTGACTAAGAAAAGACAACTCCAAACTAAAAGACCAACTCAAAAGACAAAGACCAAGAAATGACAACCCGAACTAAATTGTTTGTCCATTCAAACTTTGTGAGTGAAAATAGCCCATTTACTTTAGTCAATCAAAAATCGTTTAGAAACGTTATTAACGATTAAACATTAATAGAATTAGCTAACTGGATCAAGACAATCTAGTCCACCTGGCCTAGGTCTGAGGACTGTATAATGGCCATACAAAAATACCCTAAAATTACATATAGGATATAGTTACAGATTTTTTTGATAATGTATTTAATGAGGTATCAGAAGTTTGTGTGATTTCAAATAATGATTTTGAGGATCAATAATAATAATACAATACAATAAGTTATTTATTGTACTTGAACGCGTGTATTAAAATGTTGAATTTAATCCAAACACATGCACGTAGACACGTCGACGTAACTCCCGATAAGGAGAACTCGTTTCGTTAGTCAACTTCGAAGACGTCGTCCGTTTATCACAATTAATCTGGCTTATCACAAAAACTTCGCTGTACTGATTTGCTATGAAGCAACTCGGATATTCGGATATTCGGTTAAAAAAATCACAATTCAATTCGTCAATCATCCTACGATTCAACCCTGCATGTCAGTGTCAAAGGGCGAGACGCACGGGACGATGCAGAGATTTGTTGGTCGAGGCAGTTTTCATTTCATCAAATAATTTTCTTCTGTGAAACCAATTACTATTGACCCACACAGGATTATTATATCTGGATTATATCCTGTTTAACCGCATAGAAGCTTGTTACTGCTTCCATTGTTTGAGCACCACCAAAAGTGAACTGTTTTCGCTGTGACAAACGAACGCGCTTTGCAGCCATCGCCGTGACTCATACGCCAAAAAAATCACAGCAACATCTTTGGTTTGTGCAAAAGATGTGCAAAGGATGTACTCTTAAACTAAGATGTAAGTGTTTTCCACGTAAATACAAGCAAGTGTGGTAATCGATGCATTTCTCAGGGAAACGTGAAGCTATATGATGTTTTTACAATAGTAGTTCCTATTTTAAAGCGAGTGTGCTGTGCTGTTGTTTTGCATTATTAACAATTTGTCGGTCGTGTGTCATTCAGAACCTTTACCAAACTTAGAATGCTGACCCAATCATGTGATTACTGGTACACCGGCAGCAGATAACAAAAGAACTGCTCCAACAGTAGACCAGGGTGTGTGTTAAATTGTGTGATTCCGCCGCACCTTATCTACGCTTGCTTGGAATCAAACTCGTGCTAGCATAGCATGATCAGTGATAGCCCACATGGTGTGTGTGTGTTCTTCATTGATTTTAAAAATATGTTTCGTTCCTCTTTTTCACAGATAACCCCGCGCATTCCGGAAATTGCGTAAAGTAGCGGCGGTAAGGAATAGGACTACGGTTGAGCCATTGACAATCGTAAAACAAACGATCGAATCATCGCGTGCCCTGAACTTTGGCCGATCGTACAACAGAGACCGACCATCACATGACGTACCCGTGATGCCGATGTCCAGCCTAGACTGAAGCCGGGACGCATTCGTTATCAAGATTGAATTGATTGAAATCTGGGAGATAAAATCTACAGTTGCAGCCAAATAGTGGGAGCAAATCCTTCATAGTGCTCAACGTATGAACAAAGTTAATGTTCACTTCCATCGATCGCCTCCTGCTTGACCAAATTGTCAACGGATGCAGTAACGGTGGTCATACATTCTCGCTGCCAACCGCCTTTATCATCACTGTCAATGTATTCGTCACCAACTTCGTTATCACAGAGAAGAAACCAACGTCAAAGTACGTTACCGCTACCATCGCTCGCCAGCGGATAGCGGCCCTGTGATTAAACGTTTGCCTGCTAACGCCGTCGCACCACCAGTCGGCAGTGTACCGGGAAGGTGTTCTTGCGTGCCATCGTTCGGCTCAGTCTGTACTATGTACTGTGTGGCTCGGAAAGGAGTCGTTGCAGTGCATAAACGATAACTCTCTAGACACGCGCTTCGGTTGAAAGGTGCTCGTTCGGTGACTGCTGAAAGCCGGGGCGGTTTAATCATGTTACTATGTCGCTGACAATGATTACCATTATACATTGTCTTGCAATTGGTATCCTGATATTTTGGTTTGGCAAATGGATTATCCACCTCACGGCCATAACGTACGGAAAGGTCAAGCTGCACAAGAAAGCATCCCAGCAGCCGCGTGAAACGCCGTATCCGTCGGTTTCGATCCTGAAACCCTTGATGGGCGTAGACCCGAACCTGCAGAGCAACTTGGAGACGTTCTTCCTCATGGACTACCCGACCTACGAGCTGCTGTTTTGCATCGAGTCCGAGGACGATCCCGCAATCGATGTGGTTAACCGGTTATGTGATAAATATCCCAGCATAGAGACCAGCCTGCTCGTCGGTGGTTCGAATGTTGGCGTCAATCCAAAGATTAACAACCTCTACCCGGGCTATCTGGTGGCCCGCTATGAGCTGATAATGATTTCGGACGCGGGCATACGAATGAAAAGCGACACGCTGACGGATATGGTGAACCACATGACGGAGCATGTGGGTTTGGTGCATCAGATGCCGTTCGTTTGCGACCGGGAGGGATTCGCGGCTGCCTTCGAGAAGATCTACTTCGGGACGGTGCAATCGAGGATTTATCTGTGTGCCGATCTACTGGGCATCAACTGCCACACCGGAATGTCGTGCTTGATGCGCAAGGACGTCTTGGACCAGCTGGGAGGCGTGCAAGCTTTCGGGTGCTATTTGGCCGAAGATTTTTTTCTTGCCAAGGCGTTCCACGAAAACGGATGGAAGTTGACGATCAGCAGCCAGCCGGCTTGGCAGAATTCCGGCATTTGTGATATTAGCAGCTTTCAGGCTCGGCTGACCCGATGGGCCAAGCTGCGTGTGGCAATGGTGCCGACGACCATTTTGCTAGAACCAATGTCGGAGTGTATCATCGTTGGCATATTTGCGTGTGGTGCGGCCAAAGTGCTCTTTCGTTGGAATCCGCTAGTGTTTTTCCTCATCCATACGCTGGTATGGTTCCTGTCCGATTGGGTTCTTCTCTCCATCATACAGAATGGTGCATTACCGTTCAACAAATTCACGTTTCTGGTCGGTTGGGCCTTTCGTGAAATTAGTGGACCGTATCTGTTTTTCAATGCACTTTGGAGTCCTGCCATCAGATGGCGAACCCGCGTTTACAAGCTGGCCTGGGGCGGAATCGCGTACGAACTTACTTCTCAAATCAAATCGTAAGATTAGCTGCTCGACGCAAACAAATTACCACGCTCTGTCTTTCACGTCCCTCAACATGTTTCACCCATTTCGCTGCTATTTATCGTCCCACTTTTTTAATTGTTTTCGTTTCGAGCACAAAACACCCCAAGGAACTGTAAGGACTGAATAAAAGGTTGCCCATCACATTTTTCGGCGCTGTTGATGAAGTCAGTCCCCACGTATCATCCGTTGCAAGGAAACTGCGCCCACGTTCATGTTTTATAGTTTTAGAATGTTTTGTTTGGCATTTGCTTTTTGGTTTTAGTAATCTAGTGTTATATTGGTTATTTATAATGCAAACAAACAAATGCTCGGTTTACGAACCCAACGTATTCAACGCCAGGTCTGACGAAGGATCTAAATGGTGTACCTTAAAGTTTCCGCTAGCGTTTTTCCCATTGCACGAACACATTCGCTTCTTCATATGAGCATTCAAATATAGCGGAAATTGATTTTTTTGTTGTCGATTGTCCCATTGTAAATAATATTTATAAACCATGCGAAAACTATTGAGTAAGTTGAATCTTCTTTACGACAAAAACATGAAAATGAAAAAAAGGAGAACATGAACGTGATTTTTTTAACCATCCGAATATCCGAGTTGCTTCATAGCAAATCAGTACAGTTTTTGTGATAAGCCAGATTAATTGTGATAAACGGACGACGTCTTCGAAGTTGACTAACGAAACGAGTTCTCCTTATCGGGAGTTACGTCGACATGTCAACGTGCATGTGTTTGGATTAAATTCAACATTTTAATACACGCGTTCAAGTACAATAAATAACTTATTGTATTGTATTATTATTGATCCTCAAGATCATTATTTGAAATCACACAAACTTCTGATACACCATGATACTGAATTTTTTAGTGTGAAACGAGCCATCTGAATGATTGTGCGAAATTTTGAAACAAATTGATGGAGTGTGAAGTTTGATAGAATACTTACTAGTCTATTTCTTCTTCCAAACTTAAATCGATATCATCTACCTCATTAAATACATGATCAAAAAAATCTGTAACTATATCCTATATATGTAATTTTAGGGTCTTTTTGTATGGCCATTATACAGTCCTCAGACCTAGGCCAGGTGGACTAGATTGTCCTGATTCCGTTATCTAATTCTATTAATGTTTAATCGTTAATAACGTTTCTAAACGATTTTTGATTGACTAAACTAAATGGGCTATTTTCACTCACAAAGTTTGAATGGACAAACAATTTAGTTCGGGTTGTCATTTCTTGGTCTTTGTATTTTGAGTTGGTCTTTTAGTTTGGAGTTGTCTTTTCTGAGTCATCGCAAGTGTTGAGATACAGTTTATAAAGAGTGAGTGTCAGTGCGTGAGAGAGTGCCGTCAACGAGAAAAACCTGTCGAGTAAAAACAATACCTTCGCCAAAGCAGTATAAATTTTCTTTTTCGGCACTCACTTTTCTGCCATTCGAGAAGAAGCACTGGAGAAGCTTGGACCAAACAGGTAGCAGTGGAAAAATGTGTGAAAATGGCATAGTGATTAGATGTGTTAGACGAACCGAAAATGTCTCACGGAGCTATCGAAACTCCTCCTCGTAACCCGTCGATTGAGCCTCGTTTGCCTCCGCGCGTCGTGTGGCGCGTCGTACTCCCGCATTGTGCATTGGGCACACCGTTCGATCTCAAAGGAATCCCGGCAAGGAGGTAAATAGAGAGTACGAGTTACGACGAGTTAGCATTTATTTTTAGAACCGTCGCCACAGCAGTGCGTGTGTGTGTTTCGTTCGTGGGTTCACACATTCATAAAGTTATGCTTATGCGCGCGGATCCAAGTAATCTCGAGTCGTTCCGAAGTAACAGCAGAAAATGAAACTCTTCTTCAACTTTGTAGCTGTCCGGATGTTTTTCGCAAGAAGCTAGGTAGTGTAATGGCCATTCATTCATGTGCGGCGGAGAACCCGCCACCGTGCTATACTCGCCAGTGAACGAAAGTCAAGATTCCTCACCGTGAATGGTAAATATAGATGTGTTTCACTCCAGCGGAGTAGACCGTGTGTGCGTTGGGCATTGTTGAACATTTTGGAGGCATTGCGTTTTCCATGAGGACTCTTCGCCCCCTGTCGTGCAGCAACCATAAGGCGCCTCCACCGAATGGCCCGTGAGAAAGTGAGGATATCGGGATGCTTACTTTCCCAGATCCAGTACCAGTGTATGTATGTGTTGTGTTGTGCCATAAAAGAGATGAAAAGTCTGATCGTGTATTAGATTTATTTAAAAATTACAACCCAGCGCAAATGGGAGTGCAATGAAAAGTGTCAGCCGTGCAATAGTGTGGTAACCGATCTAGTCATCGGCCTTTAGTAGTACAGCAAACGAGGACAGGGATTTGCAAGTGGGTTTCACTGTAATTTGCTTGGATAAATGTTCGTTTCAATCAGTGTGCTGGGCCAAAGGCAATGACAAAGTGATTGGAAGTTTGCAGTGGTCGGGCAAGCCTTCGGGAAGAGCGTGCGTGCGTGCGTTGCGAGAATGCAGGGTACAAGTGGTGTACCATTGAAAATCGAAGTAACTTGAGTTGCATCGGAGTAATCTAAAGCATGCGGTGTCGTAGGGCGTGCAGCTGTGTGCGTTAGTAGGCGAAGCAGTTGCATTTCGCGAAAAAGTCGTGAAACTGTTGCTTGCGTTGTGTGCGTGCGTTGCAAATCTGCCCTGAAATCGGTCCATTTCAATGGTATTGCGTGCCTCGTACACTCTCTGTTGTCGCAGCAACCATTATCACGGCCGTCGTCGTTGGTCGCCCACGTGCATGGTTTCGTAACAAGGATAAGGCAGGCGTACGAAGATAAGCAAGGCGTGCAATATTTATGTGCAGTGGCCACCAAGACGGTTTCCGCGGTGGAGGCGTAAAGAAAAAGAAGCGAAGGAAGAAGAAGAAGCAGAGGCCAGGAAGCGGTTGGATGTGCCCAGAATGCCCAACACAAACGAAAACTCACATTCCGGCTCGACAACGACGACGACGACGGCGACGGCGGCGACTAGCGCCGGTGACGATCTCGGCAGCACCGATGAGGTGAAAGTGTTCAAAGACGAGGGCGACAGGGAGGATGAGAAGGCATCCTCCGAGAATCTGCTCGAGGAGAAGTTTAACTTAATAGATTTGACTGAAAGTGCGGAAAATCTGGTGAAAAGCTCCGCAGCCCGGCAAGACCTGAGTCCACCGTATGCTGCCGCCGGCACTGCTGGGTCCGGGGCGGGGGCTGATGTTGCGGTGAGTGCTGCGGCGATTGCTAGCGGCGTGGGTTCGGCCAGCGGCGGAACAAGCAGTGCGGGGAAGCTGGACTCGCCAGACCATTCCCCTGGTTTCACTATGGGCTACCTGCCTCCCTACCAGTACTCCAGTGGGACAGCCAGTGCCCTGCAGGCGGCAGGGACGATTCCTTGATGGGCGTAGACCCGAACCTGCAGAGCAACTTGGAGACGTTCTTCCTCATGGACTACCCGACCTACGAGCTGCTGTTTTGCATCGAGTCCGAGGACGATCCCGCAATCGATGTGGTTAACCGGTTATGTGATAAATATCCCAGCATAGAGACCAGCCTGCTCGTCGGTGGTTCGAATGTTGGCGTCAATCCAAAGATTAACAACCTCTACCCGGGCTATCTGGTGGCCCGCTATGAGCTGATAATGATTTCGGACGCGGGCATACGAATGAAAAGCGACACGCTGACGGATATGGTGAACCACATGACGGAGCATGTGGGTTTGGTGCATCAGATGCCGTTCGTTTGCGACCGGGAGGGATTCGCGGCTGCCTTCGAGAAGATCTACTTCGGGACGGTGCAATCGAGGATTTATCTGTGTGCCGATCTACTGGGCATCAACTGCCACACCGGAATGTCGTGCTTGATGCGCAAGGACGTCTTGGACCAGCTGGGAGGCGTGCAAGCTTTCGGGTGCTATTTGGCCGAAGATTTTTTTCTTGCCAAGGCGTTCCACGAAAACGGATGGAAGTTGACGATCAGCAGCCAGCCGGCTTGGCAGAATTCCGGCATTTGTGATATTAGCAGCTTTCAGGCTCGGCTGACCCGATGGGCCAAGCTGCGTGTGGCAATGGTGCCGACGACCATTTTGCTAGAACCAATGTCGGAGTGTATCATCGTTGGCATATTTGCGTGTGGTGCGGCCAAAGTGCTCTTTCGTTGGAATCCGCTAGTGTTTTTCCTCATCCATACGCTGGTATGGTTCCTGTCCGATTGGGTTCTTCTCTCCATCATACAGAATGGTGCATTACCGTTCAACAAATTCACGTTTCTGGTCGGTTGGGCCTTTCGTGAAATTAGTGGACCGTATCTGTTTTTCAATGCACTTTGGAGTCCTGCCATCAGATGGCGAACCCGCGTTTACAAGCTGGCCTGGGGCGGAATCGCGTACGAACTTACTTCTCAAATCAAATCGTAAGATTAGCTGCTCGACGCAAACAAATTACCACGCTCTGTCTTTCACGTCCCTCAACATGTTTCACCCATTTCGCTGCTATTTATCGTCCCACTTTTTTAATTGTTTTCGTTTCGAGCACAAAACACCCCAAGGAACTGTAAGGACTGAATAAAAGGTTGCCCATCACATTTTTCGGCGCTGTTGATGAAGTCAGTCCCCACGTATCATCCGTTGCAAGGAAACTGCGCCCACGTTCATGTTTTATAGTTTTAGAATGTTTTGTTTGGCATTTGCTTTTTGGTTTTAGTAATCTAGTGTTATATTGGTTATTTATAATGCAAACAAACAAATGCTCGGTTTACGAACCCAACGTATTCAACGCCAGGTCTGACGAAGGATCTAAATGGTGTACCTTAAAGTTTCCGCTAGCGTTTTTCCCATTGCACGAACACATTCGCTTCTTCATATGAGCATTCAAATATAGCGGAAATTGATTTTTTTGTTGTCGATTGTCCCATTGTAAATAATATTTATAAACCATGCGAAAACTATTGAGTAAGTTGAATCTTCTTTACGACAAAAACATGAAAATGAAAAAAAGGAGAACATGAACGTGATTTTTTTAACCATCCGAATATCCGAGTTGCTTCATAGCAAATCAGTACAGTTTTTGTGATAAGCCAGATTAATTGTGATAAACGGACGACGTCTTCGAAGTTGACTAACGAAACGAGTTCTCCTTATCGGGAGTTACGTCGACATGTCAACGTGCATGTGTTTGGATTAAATTCAACATTTTAATACACGCGTTCAAGTACAATAAATAACTTATTGTATTGTATTATTATTGATCCTCAAGATCATTATTTGAAATCACACAAACTTCTGATACACCATGATACTGAATTTTTTAGTGTGAAACGAGCCATCTGAATGATTGTGCGAAATTTTGAAACAAATTGATGGAGTGTGAAGTTTGATAGAATACTTACTAGTCTATTTCTTCTTCCAAACTTAAATCGATATCATCTACCTCATTAAATACATGATCAAAAAAATCTGTAACTATATCCTATATATGTAATTTTAGGGTCTTTTTGTATGGCCATTATACAGTCCTCAGACCTAGGCCAGGTGGACTAGATTGTCCTGATTCCGTTATCTAATTCTATTAATGTTTAATCGTTAATAACGTTTCTAAACGATTTTTGATTGACTAAACTAAATGGGCTATTTTCACTCACAAAGTTTGAATGGACAAACAATTTAGTTCGGGTTGTCATTTCTTGGTCTTTGTATTTTGAGTTGGTCTTTTAGTTTGGAGTTGTCTTTTCTGAGTCATCGCAAGTGTTGAGATACAGTTTATAAAGAGTGAGTGTCAGTGCGTGAGAGAGTGCCGTCAACGAGAAAAACCTGTCGAGTAAAAACAATACCTTCGCCAAAGCAGTATAAATTTTCTTTTTCGGCACTCACTTTTCTGCCATTCGAGAAGAAGCACTGGAGAAGCTTGGACCAAACAGGTAGCAGTGGAAAAATGTGTGAAAATGGCATAGTGATTAGATGTGTTAGACGAACCGAAAATGTCTCACGGAGCTATCGAAACTCCTCCTCGTAACCCGTCGATTGAGCCTCGTTTGCCTCCGCGCGTCGTGTGGCGCGTCGTACTCCCGCATTGTGCATTGGGCACACCGTTCGATCTCAAAGGAATCCCGGCAAGGAGGTAAATAGAGAGTACGAGTTACGACGAGTTAGCATTTATTTTTAGAACCGTCGCCACAGCCGTGCGTGTGTGTGTTTCTTTCGTGGGTTCACACATTCATAAAGTTATGCTTATGCGCGCGGATCCAAGTAATCTCGAGTCGTTCCGAAGTAACAGCAGAAAATGAAACTCTTCTTCAACTTTGTAGCTGTCCGGATGTTTTTCGCAAGAAGCTAGGTAGTGTAATGGCCATTCATTCATGTGCGGCGGAGAACCCGCCACCGTGCTATACTCGCCAGTGAACGAAAGTAAAGATTCCTCACCGTGAATGGTAAATATAGATGTGTTTCACTCCAGCGGAGTAGACCGTGTGTGCGTTGGGCATTGTTGAACATCTTGGAGGCATTGCGTTTTACATGAGGACTCTTCGCCCCCCCCGTCGTGCAGCAACCATAAGGCGCCTCCACCGAATGGCCCGTGAGAAAGTGAGGATATCGCGATGCTTACTTTCCCAGATCCAGTACCAGTGTATGTATGTGTTGTGTTGTGCCATAAAAGAGATGAAAAGTCTGATCGTGTATTAGATTTATTTAAAAATTGCAACCCAGAGCAAATGGGAGTGCAGTGAAAAGTGTCAGCCAATGGAAACAACCGTGCAATAGTGTGGTAACCGATCTAGTCATCTAGGCCTTTAGTAGTACAGCAAACGAGGACAGGGATTTGCAAGTGGGTTTCACTGTAATTTGCTTGGATAAATGTTCGTTTCAATCAGTGTGCTGGGCCAAAGGCAATGACAAAGTGATTGGAAGTTTGCAGTGGTCGGGCAAGCCTTCGGGAAGAGCGTGCGTGCGTGCGTTGCGAGAATGCAGGGTACAAGTGGTGTACCATTGAAAATCGAAGTAACTTGAGTTGCATCGGAGTAATCTAAAGCATGCGGTGTCGTAGGGCGTGCAGCTGTGTGCGTTAGTAGGCGAAGCAGTTGCATTTCGCGAAAAAGTCGTGAAACTGTTGCTTGCGTTGTGTGCGTGCGTTGCAAATCTGCCCTGAAATCGGTCCATTTCAATGGTATTGCGTGCCTCGTACACTCTCTGTTGTCGCAGCAACCATTATCACGGCCGTCGTCGTTGGTCGCCCACGTGCATGGTTTCGTAACAAGGATAAGGCAGGCGTACGAAGATAAGCAAGGCGTGCAATATTTATGTGCAGTGGCCACCAAGACGGTTTCCGCGGTGGAGGCGTAAAGAAAAAGAAGCGAAGGAAGAAGAAGAAGCAGAGGCCAGGAAGCGGTTGGATGTGCCCAGAATGCCCAACACAAACGAAAACTCACATTCCGGCTCGACAACGACGACGACGACGGCGACGGCGGCGACTAGCGCCGGTGACGATCTCGGCAGCACCGATGAGGTGAAAGTGTTCAAAGACGAGGGCGACAGGGAGGATGAGAAGGCATCCTCCGAGAATCTGCTCGAGGAGAAGTTTAACTTAATAGATTTGACTGAAAGTGCGGAAAATCTGGTGAAAAGCTCCGCAGCCCGGCAAGACCTGAGTCCACCGTATGCTGCCGGCGGCACTGCTGGGTCCGGGGCGGGGGCTGATGTTGCGGTGAGTGCTGCGGCGATTGCTAGCGGCGTGGGTTCGGCCAGCGGCGGAACAAGCAGTGCGGGGAAGCTGGACTCGCCAGACCATTCCCCTGGTTTCACTATGGGCTACCTGCCTCCCTACCAGTACTCCAGTGGGACAGCCAGTGCCCTGCAGGCGGCAGGGACGATGGGAAAGATGGGTCTGTCTCAGTTCTTCTGCAACGAAGATCCTCTCTCCAACCCACCGCCGGCGCACTGCGGTATACTCCCGTACCAGTTGGATTCGAAGGCGATCAGTCTATCTGCCCGCCAGTCGCTGTACTCCTTTTCAACCAGCCAGTACCCCTACCCATCGATACTGTCCTCCAACATGCTGCCGGTACCACCTTCCTGGCACACGCCCTCGATGTACTCTACGGCACCCACCTTCCGCAACTCGTACCCATCGTCGCTGCAGATATACACTACGCTGGCCAGCGACCTCTATTCACGTTACCAGTCATCGCAGTCTCTGCTGAACTCGGTCCACACGCACAATGTGCTGAACCAGAGTCTGCAGCAACAGGTAAAGCAGGAACAGAGTGCAGCGCTCGCAGCCGGAGTGGCAACCAGCCCCGGGAACCCAGCGGGGCCGGAAATCTCCCACAACTACAGTGCCCGGCAGCACGGGGTAGGGCTCAGCCCAGGCAGCAAGTCAGCAATCGATCTTCCACAGGAGCTGACCAACCGGTTTGGACGGGCGCAGAGCGTCGGCAGCTCGGGCAGTGGCGGAGGCAACAGCACCGGCAATGGCAGTGGTGGCAGTGGCAGCTCGAAGAAAAAATGCGCCGCTGACCGCACGCAGCACCCGCAACAACAGCAACATCAAAATCAGCAGCCCAATCGGCCACATATCAAGAAGCCTCTCAACGCGTTCATGCTCTACATGAAGGAGATGCGCGCGAAAGTGGTCGCCGAGTGTACCTTGAAAGAGTCGGCCGCGATCAATCAGATTCTCGGTCGCAAGTGGCACTCGTTGTCGCGAGACGAACAGAGCGTTTATTACGACAAAGCGCGCCAGGAACGTCAGCTGCACATGGAAATGTACCCTGGCTGGACGGCTCGAGACAACTATGGTTACGGGTCGAAGAAGAAGCGAAAAGCGAAAAAAAAGGATCAAATCGGCCCCGAACCACCCAGCAGGTAAGTGTCGCGCCATTCCGCTTTTCAGTTCCCCAGCAGCACATGTTGCTGTCGTTTTAACAACACCCTCCTGGTCTCCCCGACACGGCCTTCTGTCGCTGTCCATGGCTCTTTCTGCTAAAATAAATCTGATGTTCCTAGTTTTGACTACATACTCGAACTCGGTTCGGTTTACGGACACACGCGATCGCGATCACAAAGTGAACCGCAGTTGTGTTCGGAACCGATGTTTAGAAATGTCTGTCGGTATTTCTTCTCTAAACATTTATATTTTCGACACAGAACTCAAAGACAACACGTGTTTTCGACAACCTGAACCAGCAAGAATGTAACGCATTGCTGAAGGACAAACATGAGCCACGTCTACTGACGATGACGCATGAAAGAACGCATTTCCAATCCCTGGTCCAAGATTGTTCGCACAGACCACGGAACGGTTTGATAATTAATCGTTCGCCCAGTATCTGGTAGTGGAGGAAGTGTATACTTGTGCCAATCACTCATATTATGAAAAGTGAGTGAAAAACAAGAAAGCCAAAAAAAACGTATATTCGGTCATGTTCGAGCAGTGTAGCACATTTTTCATTCGGTATAATTATGTCCTCCTTTACTGGATCGGGCTCTCGAATCGATCTCAATTTTTCTTTCCTTTCGTGCCAACGAGTAGATTTTCTCTGCCGCGGTTTTTTTGTACGATCGTTTTGTACTTCGATCGATCGAAAGACGGTAATAACAAGAACCCAAACCATCGCAACTATTTCCTTGGATAAACCTTGCCCTACAATTTGTCGATCGGAGCATTGACATTCCCCATGCAAAAACCAGAAGCAGCCAATCCAGAATGACCGAAAGGGCACTCAAAATAATACCACTTTCTTGCAGGCGCAAGAAAATATGTATACGCAACGAAGAGTCCGACAACTACGACGGATCGCGTATGTCCGACGAGTACATGGGCAGCTACGGCACAGTGGTGTAATAGAAATGAGCGCGACCGATGAGACACAAACCGGCACACCATCATCCACATCAGCATTGCAGGCAACCAAACAAACAGAAAGCAGAGCATAACAATGTGCCAAACTCGACCAGACTGTGCGTTAGCATGTGGAATGAAGTTTTACGATTCATGGCGCTGTTGCTGATGATCGCATGGCGGAAAAAGTGAGTCAATCGTAACGAGTGATCATCGAGACATCACACCGCTAGGCATTCTACCATATTTCCTTCGGCGCAGCAGTGGTCGCGGCCGCGTGCTGAAAGCTACTCCCGCCTGATTTATGTTTATTTTAAAGTTTAAGAGAGCGACCCAGCCAAAGAAAATGATTAACAATAAGAGGCAGTCCTAATGCTGTCACGCAATGTCATAGTTTAAACAAACGAAACTACAGTGCAATCTTCGCCATCAGTATACCCAGAGGGGAGGGCGTTTATAGGCGACCGTGTGACCGTTGGCCAAAGACCATACAGTAAGATCGATAGACAAACGAGCGGAAAAGGGTTATAGCACGAATTTCTGTTTTAAGAAATGCTCGCGAAACCTTAACGAATTTATTTATGTACCGTACTTAAGGAAATCACTGCGACATGAGCGTAGATGTGGCGAAAAAAGAAGACCCAAAGAGGAACAGAATGTCCGATGTGCTTTGATTTATGGCGAAATAGCCGATTGATCATCCATTCCGAAGGAGCGGAGGAATGCCATTGTTGGGTGGAAACAGTACAGGGAAATGCCAGTGTTTGTCGGTGCCGGCCGGAAGCGTAAGAGCTTATTTCATAGACACGATTAGCTACGTTTGTGCCCTAGCATCCAGCTTGCCGTAAGATGAAAACCTTGGAAATGGGTAACTGAGGAGTTTTTCTGCTAACCGGCAACGGCAGTAGAAAATCAATTAAAATGCTTGTGGCCAAAAAAACCCAACATGAAGTGGATGATCGAACCAGCTCAATAAAGTATACCAATCACAAGCAGTATTGGCATTTTGTGACAAACATCAGACATTATTTTACACATATAAAAATAGTGTATATATATCAAAACATGTTCGCATATTTTCATATATGTATGCTATTGGTGTATGCGTATGCCAACGGATATTTTGAGGCATTTATGCTGTTAACAACCAAGTACGGGTGCATTAGATTGATGCTGTTTGCAATGGATTAAGTGGAAGACAAGTTTCAGCAAAAATCTGCTATCAACAAGTGGAACTTTAACAAAACCAAAAACACACTGCGTGATTCGTTTTTTATTGTTTAATTCTTTTGTAACGCTTACTTTTGTCAAATCTTACCATTGAAATCATTCTCTTCGTTCCTGCCTTGGTTCATCTTATGTTGTGCCCGAATCCCTATCGTGTAATATTTTTATTCATGTCTAGCAATTATCCGTTTTTTTAGGCGCGCAACTATTGTTGCCGAGTTTATCCGCAATAACCTGATTAATTTGGGTTTCGAGATAACCGGAAAGACGGCAAAATGGCTCCGGCCACATTACCTCACAGCCCGGATAAGAAACCGACATTTTCTCGCCGTACCATAGGGCATAGCTAATTAAAAACTTCCGCAAAAGTGAGCCCTATTCCTCGCAGTCATTCAACACAGTTTCGTTCCTTTTTTAATTTTTGACCTACGAAGGGACGGACGGTGAAGGTAGCATTACCGCTCGGCTGAGAAACGCCTGTTCATTCAACGCGGGGTTGCCAATTGTGGGAGGGTTGCGCCATTTTGTGCTCATTAATTTGTGTGTCTGTTTCTTTTCCACACGCGCCCTCCTTGTCAGGGACAGCTTTCGAGCGGGGCAGGCTTTCGCCGCCGCCGGTTGCTCAGCATAAGCCATGGCTCACGCTCCGCGTGACATCATTAGAGGATTCAGTAATAACCGGGTTCGGCGCGCACTGTTGTCCTCATCCTAAACCTGTGCCTGCGTAAGGGACAGAACAACTCGAGCGAAGCACGGCCTACGGTCGTACGATTATTGGAAGGGAGAATCGGTAAAATGCGTAAGCACTCCAGTGGTAGGGTAGCCAGGGACGAGACTGCCAGGAGACCACTGTTGCCACAAGGAATGAACAACAATGTAGTCGCACCATCATCACGATGCGATGATGTGTTTCGAATGAATAAAATTAATCTCCTATATTACAATCTGCCAATGGACACGAAGACCGAAGCAAAATGGGGGTCCACATTATGGAAGCATCCCACTTTTGGTAGCTGTCTGGTCCACAAAAGTTTAATTTGCCAAACTAAATTGCCAGTTGCTTTTATTATTTCTGTTATGTCTGTCCTCTAAGCAGCCCCTTCATTCGCGTATTACCGACGTCGAAAGGAATGGAAAAGAATTTATGTTAACACTGAAAATTTTTGATGGGACACTTTCATGTCTGGATGGGAAAACGCGAATTGGTTCTAACAACACAGCCCGACGGAAGCGAAACCCAGCGAGAGAGAGAAAGAAAGAGAGCGAGAGACAATGCTGCGGACAGGAGAAAGTGTTTGCTCATACGATTTTTGCTCCATTGTGCCGTTCATTGTTCGGTTCCTCTGCATCTCGCGGTTGGAAAGTATTGGAATAATGAATGAAAGGATTGGTTGCTTCACTGAGCCGTAAAATGGAGCGCCCAGGACTCCAGCAATGACGCACCCTTCAGTGCGGTGTAAGCGAATGCAATGGTGTGCCGTGCCATTATCATTTTGCTGACTCTACTTACGGCAAGTTCTACAATCCACGTATCTGGCGGGCGAATTGGTGTTGGTTTTTTTGGTTGCTTGACAAAATCAGGGGTCGGCTTTCAGACGACACACTGCGCGGAGACTGCGAATGTCCCTTTCTGTGTTCGGAGTATTTCTCTTGTCTCTAGCTCCGAGGGTTGCTGCAGCCGGAAGGGCTTAGTTTCCCTTAACCCTTAAATGCACGGCGCGGATGCAACACGTTCCTAGTTCCTAATCGAGGAATAGGAACTCGTTCACAGCTTTGATTCATTGCACCTTCCGCTTTCTGTTGGTCATTTAAGGGTTGCAGTTTGTGTGCGGTTGCGAAGGATGAACATGGTTTCTTTCGACCTATTGGTGCGACGTGGTGAAACACTGCGGCCAAACAGAAGAAGAATATTTACAATTGAAATGCTAACAAAAGCAGCAAAACTCCCCACAACAACAACTTTCTCTGCACTGCACCGCCCCGAGGAGGGACTCGGAGAGCACCGCAGGATAGGAAGAGCAAGTGCACGGATATGGCGAAGCACGCGGAACCGGGTGCGGCAGGAGATACAATGAAACGAACACTCATTCACACAGAATTCACAAACGTCACAAAAGGGTTCCAGCTGGAGGCATCTCGAGACGAGGAACATTAGCGAAAGTGCGTCACTGATATGCGAACCACCAAGGGGTCATATGTTCCCTGCTGAGGGCCAGCGACAGCGGAAAAACGAAATTCTCCGAACGTTAAGAGTTTTTCCAGTCTTGAAATAATACGATTAATTCGAGTTTTCGCCGCATCATAAGCTGCACACACACACACACACGAACCCTCAGGAACCGAGTGGGAGAATGCTTCTCGAACCGCTTTCACTGACGAAGGGGGAAAATTGGAAACTTACGCCCGGAAGTGAATGTTGGCAGGAATCACGGGGCTGGCAGGTATGCGGAGGGATGAATGTTTCCCGGAATTTCTGGTCATGACAGGCCACAGTATGCATGCTGCAATCGGTTGAGCTAGAATATGTTCGCTTCAGAACAGAGAGAGGGAGAGAGAGAGAGAGAGAGAGAGATCTTGGATTGGGATAGCTTGTGCGGACAATCTGAACGGCACACGTAGGCGCACTTTGGTGGATGCTGCGAACTAGCTCATATACCCTCGCTAGTAATAACCTTTTCGAATTAGCAGCTTAAAATACATAGTGAGAACACGAGTGCGCCATCATCCGATATCCGCGGACATAGAAACTAACGTTGTCCATCGGTGGCAATAAAGTTGCAAAACAAACGCGGAAATATGTTTCCAGCGGCGCTTGTTGATTAATTTTCCATTAAAGCCCAATTTGTTGGCAACCTTGAAAGTATAACACACTATTTTCTGCCTATGTCCTTCTGCCATTGGCCGATTGCCACGATTGTCCACGAGAGAGCGTTCGGAATCGATTGAACGAACCGTGGACCCGTTGACCACGGCCTCACAGTTGTGTGTTGCTTGCGTTGCATGCGTACGGCGGCGGCCAGCAGCAGCAAGGATAAAAGTTAAATAAACAATTTTCGTCGTGTGCTGAGGTGTGGCTTTGCTGCTTCCTTTTGGTGTATAAATAACAGAAGCAAAACAAAAACAAAAAGATTAATGCTTTGTTGTGATGTTCGCCGGCATTTCGGTTTGCAATCAGGGCACGGAACCGAACGTGGCGACGGCGACGGGGGTTTCTCGGGTTTCGGCTTCCTTTCAACTGTTGAGCGCGGTTTGTCGCGCACCAGCGGAGGTGGGAATTCGTTGATTTCCATTAGTGCTTCACCGGGAAAGTATCGGCCGGCCGGAAAAGTGAACATCCAACAGATGGCGTCGTAGGTTTTTTGTGTTTGGGTTTGTTTGAAAAATACTTTTCGTGGGCATCGGCCATACAACGTTCAAAGCGATCGCCACAGTGATCCCATGTACCGGTTTAGCCAGCAGTGCGTGTAGTTGTGCTACACTTTCCAATGTGCGCCGGCGGCCGGTGCTAATGTTAAACGCAAAGCCATTTTCATTGGGCACCGGAACAAGTAATCTACAATTCCAAATACTGTCCCATAAAAGTCTCTTATCCCGTAGGTTGAATAAAGTTCATTAAAATTTCCGTTACATTTGAGCCTAGGTTGATTGTTAGTTCTTGCTTTGTTCCCTTCGTCCGTGTACACTAGTGTGGACAATCGATGGATGGAAATTATCAATGTTTTCTAGTTTTCTATCCAGCACTGGAATCCAACATTGCTCGGCCTAAGCAGGAATGCGTCAAATATTCCAATCAAACCAAGAAAAAACGAATTGAAGACGAAAATTCAAGCAACAGTAAACTATGCAGAAATATCAGGAATGTGGATAAGGTTGAGATATGTAAAATATTTGTCCTTGTTGCTCGTGTGAAAAGGCCATCTTGTAGAGAGGAAGAGTAGTCGAATCAAGGGAAGGATCTCCTTTCGTTGGCGGCTGTGCAACAAATGCAATTCTTTTTTTCTTCTTTTTTCCGCTATTTGTGACATGAATGGCTTATCTTTTTCGCGACATTCCGTCCAACCAGTCTGGACGGTTTATCAAGTATACTCCTAACCTACGGTGCAACGGTGCATCGGGCTCGGTGTGTTGACCGCTTTCCATTTAATTCCTGTATCTTCACCACATTTTTCTTCGTTGTAAGCAAAAATTCATTACGAGACAGCGAGTTGATCTTGACTATGTGAAGGTAAAGAACTGAGAAACCCCGTTCGCTTTTTGCTGCACATAACGCCACCGCGACGTCCTTCTTGGCTTTATTGCGGCACACTTCAGAATACATGGCGGGCAAACTATATTTCCTTTACACACGCTGCCCTTCAAATGCGAGGAACATGATGTAATTTTCAAAAAAAAGCCTCGCGTGACGTGGCATGTTGTACTTGTGCATGTACCATAGGCGGAACGTGTCACTTGACATACATTTCTCTCTTCTCTTGAATCCTCTTCTTGAAAACTATGTAGTATGTTGTCGCCGGCTATCTATCTCTATCATCGTTCGTCGGGTACTGGTTACTTATTATGCTTGAAGAACACATCAGATTGCCAATATACGAATAAGTTAAAACCACGTAAAACTTCGTAATAGTTTCTACAGAACGCCTCCCAAAGTTTAGCCGAAACGATTACATGTTTCAGGATATTCACGGTTTCTTCTAATAAAAAAGATGGAACACCAAACGGCTGGCACAGACTGTTAATGAGTGGTATGTGAAATTGACAACGAAGGAACAGAAATGGCATCGCGTAAGAACATATACATTATTAAGTGTGTCCACGTGGCGACGCAATGGCTGGCCACGTGTCGCGTGATGTTCATCCCAAATTATTTCAACTTTCAAGCAACTTTTTTGTTTTGCGTGAAGACTCGTTGCTCGTCAGATTTTTGCTCGTCTCACTAACAGAATCCCTCACTAGGTTTCGATTGATGCACAGATTTTGCCAGTATCGATTTGAATTCCAAAAACCTATTCAGCAGCCCGATAAGAGGGTGCTATATGAGATTTCGAGCAGTGCAACCTTGCGTTTGAACACCGACAGGATCGCTGGTGTTTGTGTGAGTTGCGCTGAGACTAGTTATGCAAAAGGGTGAAGCTGTTGAATAGTCCCCCTTATAATTTTCTGGTGCAGACAAAATTTACGCTTCACTAGCAATTTATCGCCCATTCGGCTAGGCACGGTGACGAGCAGCGCGAATAAAGAGAAAGGGCGGGCAGTGACAGGCGGAGGAGCTGTGGTGGGAAACAGTCAGAACCACAAACATAACCCCTCTACGGTAGGAAGTGGAGATTACATGCTATCGAAACTCCCGCTGGAGTGCAGTTGCCGTTGACATGAGTGCAAGTGCACGCTTCGGGCTGCTGACGGCTGACAATTTGACTACACGACGGCGTAGCAGCGACTTGGGAAACATGCCGCAGGCTTCCCTCTTCGTTTTGCCACTGTTTCAGATGAATAAAGACACAGTTTTTGCAGTCACCTTCTATTCGGTTCGTACACGTTCCCGAAGCATGACTAGTCGGCATCAGGTTCACCTGATTCTAGAACCTTCGCCTTCGCGGCACAGAAAATACAATCGCGCGAGTTCCTTGTTTAAGGTATATATGTTTCATGTGCCTTTGTTTAGAAGAGATATCTTCGCAAACTATTCAATCTCATAGTTCTGCCATTCTTCGCGTACGTAAGACAATGCGAAAAAAGTTTACCATCTATTCAGGGCAAAGAAAAGAATCCAGAAACAACGGTGTGCAATGTAACATGGAAACTGTTATTCGAAAACAGCCTACCCAGTTAAAAACGTAAAATATGCACTTCAAGAAGTACGTATTTTGACACTCTTTTTACGGGTTACATTTGTGTTACATATAGAAAGTCCGAGTACAGAATGTTGGCACACATTCGAATCGGCAGTCGTGTAACATGCGATGTGTTCGAAGACATTTCATTCAAATCAACGCGAACCGGGCAACGCAGACAACTTCACTGTTTGTGGTTACGCCGTGGCCGGGACCTTGTTCCGGCTACGTTCCGTTTTTGTTTTGTGCAAAGCAAACTGCACAAAATTAATTTGCACTCCACTTTACTCGATTGCAACAATGGTGAAATTAATACTAATACACTCTCAACTTTTCTCAAAAGCGCTCACCGTCAATTCGTATTGCAAACAATGGCGAAATTGAAATGTACACCGACACCGTCCTTACACCGACAGCGCTATTCACATTTCCCCTTTTTCAATGGCAACCCACACAGCAGGACACGCGTTGTAGGCACGAACCCGGTCTGGACCGTGACAAATGCGTCAGGAAACACTGCAATCTAGTAGCCGAAGGATAAAAATGGCGGTCGCTCTGAATGAATGTATAAAATTTAATTATCCCTTCGACGCCAATCTCGTACAAAGGGGCGGATAAGGGGCTTGAGCAAGAGCGTTCACTTTTCTTTCTCGTTCTACTCATTTTTTAGCGAAAAGTGCTACCGTAGTATTGGTTGCTCGTGGTGTGTGACACACTTTAAATGTCCATGTGAATGCGTTTGAACAAGGATTTGTTTACCTTTGCTCAATACGCCCGCTGTCTCTTTGGCAACGAAAAATGCTAAGTAGATCGTCGATACTATTCTCCGTCTTCCCGGGAGATCAATCGGGACACTGGAAGGACACTCCAGTGCTCAGGACGAACTCGTTCGCGTGATTTTTTGTTTATTCAACAACTTGCCAATCTTCTTTGACGTGGACAGATAGCGGCGCGTTGTTGCATGACGTTCCGACAGCCGAATGGGGAAAAGGAAAGTGGCTCGATCGTAACTCTCTGTGTGCTGTGTGCGTTACAGTTCATGCCTTTTAAACATGCTGTTTGCGCGTTACTTTGCTGCTTCTTCTAAAAAGCAGATTTTAATGAGTATTTGCTCAGATCATTAAATCAGCCAACCTTCACGGAAACAAGGGAGTGATGTAACGGCAAAGGCGACCCAGTACTTGTTTGTGCAACTGATTTCGACATCAATTGCTTCGGCCGACTCGGGTTCGACGCAGATTGTTCGTGCATCAAAAAATATAATGCTGTGGCTCTTCAATTTACTATGGCTTGTGTCGGCTATGTTAAACGCTTTTGTTTCTTCCCAGAAAATTAAAGCAGATCGGGAGAATGATTTTAAGTAGTATTATTTGTGAATTGCCATATGTTAAAGACTAAACTGTTAAAGTGAATGTGTACCGAAAACATGTGGTTCCATTACTTGGCGCACACAAGTCTATTAGCAATGCATGCGCCGAGTGGTACAGGCAATAGTCGGCCATTTGAGGGACTAGTTTATTGTGCCAAATTAGAGTATAATTGTTTTCAGTCCTTTTTAGCGATTTCTTATTACCTTTTTGTAGCTAGTCAAGAAAGAGAAACGATAAACGAATACGCAGAGAGAACAATGAACAAACGTGAACGACATTTTCACTTGATCGATCAATCGAGCGTAGTCGCACCTCTGTGTGTGATAGTAATAAGCATAATGTCAAGTAAATGTGATTAGTAGCAGCCTCCTTCGTAGAATGCAGTGTCTTGTGCACGTGCGCGGATGGGAGAAAGATCAGGGCGCCCATTTGTCAAATGCTATACTATCCAATACAACTTGCACAAGCCCCACAATAGAGAAAGAGACTTAATTTCCAAATTACAGGGATTCCGCACGTCTGATCGTACCGAAAAACCTAACGCGATGTTAAAAGTTTCAACTGAACATATGAATATTATCGTGTGGCATGAATAAAGAGCAATTTTATTCAAAGTTTTCATTTCTGTGACAATGATCCTAACTGAATGGTCCACCGGATGTCGCAAATCTCTTGGGAGGCTATGAAACCAAACCGACCACCCAAACCATGGCAACCAAAACCAAAGTCGGATACCAGTGAATATATCAAAACGATTGGAAGTGAAAGGTTTTCGCTTGTAAAAAGAAAATGCTTGAATCTAGCAAATGTCATCATTGGCCACGGCGATACGTGTTTCAAAGTACGTTAATGCAAAGGCCAGCAAAAGAGAAACACATCAAGAAGCCAAATAATATTGCCAAGCTACGCGGCAGGAAAATAGTGTAAATGGAAACAAAAACGAATCGAATTTATCAAAAAGTAATTATTTTAAATAAAAACTTTTTTAGATTTTTTTCTTATCGATCATTTTTTAAGGCGTAAGAAATAAGAGCTACAAAGTAACGTGACCGAACGAAACGTTCGCACCCTTTATAACACAGGGTTTACCATATTAGCAGCAAAACACGGAAAGTTGAATATAGTGTACTTAAAACTTACGGACAGTGTCAAATCACTTAGCAATGTATATGGGGTGCAACGAGCGACGAGCGAGCTATGGGAAATCTAGAAAAAGCCGAAAGGAGGATCAAACCAATCCTTCAGAGCTGAGACCATGTGTGTGAACCAAAGCTCAACACGAAAACAGCGAGAAGAACGAAATTTCAAATTCCACAATTAGGTTTTATCATAAAAATGATAACCGCCATCAATCCACGACACGGTGTTTCATTGACAAGCTCGGCCAAGGATGCAAGATGAGCTCCGGAAGTGATTTAAAATGAATTTATTGAAAAAAGTTGAATGAAAACGATTCCGCGGAACCGGGAGAAATGGAAAATATTTGTGCAAATAGTAGAACTATATATACAACCAAATACAAGGTAGTTAAGGTGTACGAAACAGTGAAAGAAAAATCATTATGCAACACTGGACAAACAAGGAAAAGCGACACTGAAGAGTATCTGTAAAATCACTTTAGAAGAAACAATGTACATGTTATTGTAATCATTTAACTTGAGTTGTATTTTTTCCTCTTCTTTTGGGTAGGCTGTAAAAGTATTGAGAAAGGTCTATATGACCCGTACCCATCATTAAACAGAGCCAAACTTGTGGCAGTGTTATTTCAGGTGAGTACCAATTGACCTTCACGTTTCACAACATTTGTTATACTGTTCTAAACTGATACTTTCCACACTTGTCACGAAATCTAAAGGCAACGCAACACGCAACTCTTGATGGAGGCGCATGGTGTCTATGCATGTGCAAAATGGCACGCTTCCAAGACTTTTCATTTGAAGTGTGTGTGGTTATTATTAATGTAACAGCGGACGGGTTTCTTGTGCAGTAGTGTATTTCAGGTAACAGGAAAATGAAAGCTATGTAAAACAGCTAAGCACAAGTAGTTTATCGAGACCCACTGCTACATGGTGTGCGAAGTAAAAGAGGAAGTTACTAGAAAGTGACACAGCAAAGTAATTACACACATTACGCTGTAGTGTAATATCAATTATTAAACGAAGAATTCGCTGTACACCATAGGAGAGTAGTGAACCATTAAACTGGCTACGACACAAGAACAAAGGACATTGTGCACTGAATCAATACTTCCACGACTAAGTGTCTTCCATTTACCACCGATTGAGTGTTTAATTATTTTTGTCCTGATAATATGGTGTTAAAGTAAAAGTCGTTTCAAGTATCCTGTTGTGCATGGTAATACTTGTACGTCACCAATCGATTTCGACTAACTTTCATAATTTACAAACCGTCACAGGCGGAGTTTCGGTTAAAAATATGTTTGAAATCATTTCTGCAGCTTTGACTGTCCTTTGGCGATCTGCGCCCTCAAACGGCCTTTTTATTTCGGTCGACAGATTTCTGTTTCCCTTTTCCCTTTCCATGTACATGTAGCTTTGTTTCCGAAAAATGAGTTTGCGACGCTTCCATTCTTTTTTCCACTTTGTGTCCGGAATAGTTAAGGAAAAGCAACTTCAAGCCTCCTTTGAGGGACATTTTACTGCGTATTTCAGCGACTGCTGACCCGCGAACACCGACTACACTGCATCCACGGTAGTGTAAATAGTCGGAGACTGTATGAGACTCAAGACAAATAAGGTATAAAACGAGATTTGAATCTCTAAAAGTGTTCAAATGCTACACTTTATTAAAAAGTTTAAATTAATTGGAAACATGCGTGAGTCATAAATATCTGTTCGCTCGCTAGCATTGGTGGGGACGGAAGAGTTGACACTACGGCGACAGGACTTTTGATTGGTTTGCTGCTAAAATTTGTGCTGTGGAGAGTTGTGAAATAATAATTTAGATGTCCCTCCTTCGCTCCGTTTATCAATCTCAAGCATCTCAGCCCCTCGGCAATTCTTCTCCGTCGTGTGCCCAAATCGCTCATTGAGCAACGAAAAAAAATTTACACCAGCCTTCGCAATGCAACGCCAGCCACCAGCGGAAGTGATAAATGGAACTGGTTTGCAACTAATGAGCACCACGACAACCCTTATGTTGCTCGCGGCTGACAAAACAAAAGAAGCAAATGTGTCGCATCCATTGTACGGTTTCAACATTACCGGCGTGAAACAATACGAGTGAATGATTAAAAAATTTACACCAGACTTTTACCGCCGGGTTCTTCGCGACACTCTTGTGAGGTGCTGTGCGGACTGTGCATGGTATTGTCGCTCCTTTTAGCGCCACGATGCGCCTCACTTTGCATTGGCGCCATAATAAATCGGCGAGCAGGAAGGAGGCTGTCGCCCACGGTTGCCCGAAAGCGAAGAGTGTACAAGACCGCTGATGAAATTAAGAACAACAACGGCAAAATTGCTGTTTTTCGGTCTTTACATTTTCTCCCTCTGCATGGTATTGCCTTCGACGTTGTGGCTTCCGCGCTTTACATATGGAGTACAAGGTGCGTTCGCGTCAAAATCCTCTCGCTACCAGCAACATTGTTCGTCGTCGTTCGAGGAATCCCGTGTGTACATCGTGTCCACTGGTGAGAGAAAGAAAAAACTAAATAAGAAAAAAATGCAAAGGTTGGTCAAATTTGGTTGTATTTTGCCGCGGGAGATGCTGATCCTGAAACATCAATGCCTAACTAGCAGTTGTTCCCTTGGATGCCTGTCTCCTGTTTTGAGTATAGATCATGCCTAGAGTCCATTCAGAAACCATCGATTCGCTCTCACGTATCCACTTCGCACTTTGCTATTCATTGTCCAGTGGCTCAAAACTACGCTGTACTACGCTTTCACGCGGATTGCTTCAGTAATTTTGGAGAAATAGCGGAATAGACGACGGACAGACAAACATTAATTTTTATATGCACTAGATACTAGATGCTAGATACTAGATATTGGATACTGTTATCCGCGTAACGCCGAAACCAAAGCGAGGAAATATAGACGAACACGAAACAAAACGATTTTTTGAGGGCGATATAGCGACGCTAATAATGCAAATCACACTCGAACGATAATCCCATCGATCCACTCTTTCCGTAGGAAATGATTTATTACATGATTAATGGTGTAAATATTTGGAGTAGAAATATGCATCGCTTCATTCTGCCATTCTGGTGGCGGTCATGCGGGGCAAGGTAAGATTCTCTTCGTTCCACCACTCCAGACAGTAAAACATTCGGAACTGTTCGATAGGAATGGAAACGTCGTTTCCCACCGCCTTCCGTTGCCGGAGGAACCGTAGTATATACCGTACAAAGCAACACAGAGTTCACCTAATTAGAACCCGTCGAGGGGTTGTCATCGATTTGTGCACATTCCTGATACAATAAACACATAAACACGAAATGATTCAGTGAATGTTCGAAATAGCTAGGATATTGTTTATCAATAAAAATCAACCGAATGTTGGAGGATTCAAAATTAACTTGAAATGAAAAGACTTGAAAATATCTACTTTCTTTTTCATTACTTCTGTGATGTCAGTGTAGTTTCTTCGGGTGATTGTTCACCCATGCCTACTACGATAATATTGCATTAATTTTCGTGGCGCCTGTACCGGTAGACGGAGAGGTTTTACTAACCTCCACTGAAGGAAGGTACAGCCTTCGAGTTCTCGTCTCCGACACACCGTGTCTTGGTGATCGATCCGTTTTGTGAAAAAATGCCCCCGCCGGCACCGGTGGAAATGCTCGCGCTTTTCTGATTCTGAAAATCGTAATCTTAGCCTCTCTCTCTCTCGCGCGATCCATGGATGTTGCATTCTTCTTTTTTATGCGATGCATTTACACAGTACCCCGTTCGTCATTCCATCTCAATGCTGCGGCCCACCGCTGCCCGTTTCGTACTGTGCACAACAGCGCAGCGCTCTCGCTGGCGTGGCTGCCGGAGGATCGAAAAATGAGAAGGAAGCTGAAATGCTGCTTTTTTCAATTTACTATTATTGATTAAAATCTTGCAAGCGCAACAATCTACAGAACGAACCGAACCGTACCAAACGAACCCGAACCCCGGCGAATCAGTTGCCGTTTGTTGATGATGTTGTTCGATATTAAGGCTGCGGTGAAACTCCAGCGTAGGGCGGCTGGTGTGGGCTATATCCCTCTAGCCAGCGTCCCAGTTTCGATCGGATAGACGCGCGGGCGAATGGCTTGCGGGAGGCAGGGTTAGACGCTTGTTACAGCATCCCATCGACGGACGGCGGCGTCAGCGATGGATGCGAGGACTTGCGCGCGGCACCATGGCGCGAGGGCTGGGAGTGGCCCGGCCCGTCGCTCTCTTCCGCTTTCTTGCCACCTCTTTTCAAATGTCTTTCCTTTTTCGCCGTCCTTTTCACTGCCAGGACGATGAATGGAAAGCTTGTACATGCATTACAACGGAGCAAAAATCTGACTAATGTATATGACACAACGGCAGGGCCGCCAGCCGGCGACCAGCAGCGCGCAGTCCCGGGGCTTGTAGGTGGAAAAATATAGCAATAAGGTGAACAGTGGCCTCCCAGAGGGAGAGAGAGCGACATAGACAGGAAGAGAGAAGCACAAAAAGAGAGGGAGGGAGAGATACGAAGAGAGAACGATGGCAAGGAGATTGTTTGTGCACAAAACTACACACACACACGTACATTTAAAACGTCCTCGTTCTGCGCGCAGCCTTGTTACATTTCACTTCCCAAAGTAGATCGCTCGGATCGCTAGTTCTCCGCTCGCAGGGTGCAATCTTTTCATATCCTTCGTTCACCCCCATTATACGCCATGCCATGAGTCGCCTTTTCAGCATTTCGCGAAGCTTTCGCGGGTTAAACTCCATCTTCTTCTTTCTTGTCACTTCCGCGCCGTTTTCGAGATCTCGCGGAGATGTGCTAACGAAGGAACGCATGTTGGCAAAATGCATTTATTTCGTGTTCTCAGTGTTACAAACTCTTCTTTCCTCTCAGTCTCTCTCTCTGTCTCCTCGTGTTTCTCTTCGTTTGCTTCTCTTTCCCGCAATTTCACGATACGAGTTGTGTGATAAAGCAAATGCAGTGCACCCAACTGTTTCTCTTGGCTGACACCATATGCCAGAGAAGCGTTTGTGAGAACTCGGCCTTATCGGTTTAGATTCCTTTAGTTTCCGTTTTGAAAAAGTTTTGAAGAAGAAACTACAACAAGTGGGCCGAAACTTTGAATATTTCGATCACATCAGCACCAGGATTCGGTAGAAGGCATAGTCAACTGTGTAGTTGGGCAGAGTTTAAAGTTTGCCAGACGAAGGTAAGACATGTTGGCATTCAGAACCCTTTTCTATTGCAAAGAAGTTGAAATGCCTAAGGGGGACTAAAATGGAAAATCAGTCTCTTCGCTTGAGCTAGATCATTCTTTCGTCGATCGATCAGATGGAGCTATTATAATCATATTCCAGGGACTAATGTGTCAACAAGAACAGTACCACAGTGACTCGTATCTTCTCGAATTTGTTTAAAAAAGTCCAGCCAACGGTGGGTCAGCCACAGAGGCAAGGTTTTCTAGTTCGGGGTTATCACTACACACGCCAGCCACAGGACGCGCAACCAAAACCTAATTGAGACGAAAGGCAGTCAAACGATTCAATTATCATTTGCCAATTTCGTGTCGATTTGGAGTTGGTACGGCATCGTTATCGTTTGCTTAACATTGGGCGGCAATCGGACAAGACGCTGCCTTGGCGAACAATCGTACAGAGTAATAAGAACCGTCACAGCACGACTACAGAACAAAAAATATTCCCACTAAGCTGTAAGGAAGAGGCAGCGAAAATGTAAAGATTCCATTTACTTCCCATCCGCCGACCGTGTGGAATTTTTTGCGTTCTCAAGTCCCAGATTTCGTTTAGCCGTTCTTAAACAGTGTCGGGCCGCACCGATTTGTCGTTTGAGTTGCTTGAGCTACACTGCCGCCCCTTCGTTGACAAGATGGGACGCAGAAAGAGGAAATCAGCATCGATGCGATTGGAAAGTCTCGACGGAGCCCACTCCGTTCGTCATCGTCCAAAGGGCGGCCCGGCCCGGGTCTGTTTGGCCATTTCTAGCCGAAGGTTCGCTCGGAAGTGGGGCGTTGCGCGGGGTCGGGCTCATCGAATGATTGGGCCCGGGGCATTCGCACTGGCTCGAATGGGGCAGGCCGTAAACTCGCAGTCGGGAGTTGATAGAATGTAAAAATAATTGGAATAGGGTTGCTGAATTTCACGAAGGCTGGATGTGAAGAATTGTGAAATGGAAGGAAGTTGAAAAAAAGCCCTGGCTTCCACCTTGTTGGAAACATAAAATGCTGAATGGAAATAGCACAAAATGGTGCGACCCACAGCACACACACAGGGACTTGAGAAACGAAATATGCCAGACCGAACGAAGAAGAAAATCCGCAAATCGTCGAAGTGTAGGCCGGAACAGGGGACTCGATGCACGGTGGAACAGAGCACATATAATGTGCGCTCACGTACTTGTACCATTTCCACATAAAATTTGTTTTATTTTCTGCTTACTCACAACAAATTTAAATACTCCCGACTCTACGAGGCCCCCTTGTCCGCGGGGAAGCCGGATGAGAGATCAATTAGGAGGAACATACATATTTCTCCCGGCACTGTTTTGAACGAACCACCCTGCCGATGCTGGTGCTGTATGCTGACTTTGCTAACTTTGAATGCAATCTCCACTCGACAAGTCACCCGTGCCGTCGTCGATTGGAGGGCATCGACGTTCGTTTTGATTCCGAACTCCTCCCGCGGTCAACTCTCCCGGCGAAGCGTGTTTGGAGTGATTGCCATCCGTAGTGGTTGCGACCCGGAGCCAGTAAGCAAAATGAGGAACGGCGAGCTGCGGTAGCACCGGTACCTTCGATGCGTAAAAAGGGCAAAGAAAGGAGCCACGCAAATCCGCGTGGAAGAGTTAATAATGGCAAGATCCTTTGCACGGTACAACCGAATGCTATGAAAACTGAACCGCAGTACTCCGGTTGGTAAACGGATGAGAGGCAAAAACATATGTGCATTTGAATGCACTCACAGTCGTTTATATTGGTTCGCTATTGAATGGTCTAACGATTAAAGCCGCACTGTACGTTTCCGCAGTGAGAGAGAACTTGGAACGAAAACAAGTTTACGATTCACTTGTGTAAAAAGAAATATGCTCGGACGCTAGGACATTGTGTTGAGACTAAAGCATCCCTCTTAAAACCACGTCAGTTTTACGGCACAAACGCAACTGAACCTTTTGTAAAATATTCTGCCCGATGCAACTGAAATCGAGTATTAAAAGTGACGACAATCAAATGCTGTAAATGTCCGTAGAAAAGCCACTCCGTATGTGTGGTGGTTATTGTCGCTTTCTGTAACATTCTCCTCTTTACGCTGATTCGAGCCCTGACCCCTTTCTACTAATATGGTTCTCATGAGGCCGCTGCTGCGTGATGAAATACGACCAAAATTCGGTACACTTGATGTTTGAAGTTGAAGTAATAAAAAGTGAGCAATTCAATTAGCTTCTCACCCGGACCCACGGTTGCACGGAGGGCGTATGTTTTTGATCACTTTTTGCACCAAATAGGGACATCGAGGCTCCGCTAGGGCGACAATTATGAGGTGGAAAGCATTGTTGGGCGCCTTCTGCTCGCGTGGTGAAGTATTTGTGAAGGACTTTTTTGCAGCCCTCTGCTCGCGTGGTGGGAACTTTTATCTTTTTTGTCACTGTAGTGGCCTCGGGCAACAGATGGGCCAAGGCACGTGTGTGCAAAGGTTTGTGGGGTTTTTTTTTTATATCCAAGCAAGCAATCTTGTCCCGTTCGAATGTGTGCACTTGGCCAATGAGCACCTCAGATGCAGTTGGTTGAAGAGTCTACTGCGCCAGTTGCTTCTTGAATGCTCTAGGACCCCTGCACCACGTGCGTGCTGCTGCTTGGTGTGCGTGCGGAACAGAAAAACTCGATAAATAATTCTACACACAGGTATATGGTTCAGTTAAGGATTTTTGATCTTTGTTCCACCATCGTATATTGTGTGTTTTATTTCATGATGTTTTTATACACTGGTTTTCGCCAACGATAACCAATGTGGACAACAAATTCACTGCCAAATAGTAGCAAAAATTCACATTCTTACCATAAAAACCTACGTGAGTTATGCAGTGTGCATTGCTACACCAAAACCGCTACTACATTTATCTAACAATGTTGCTAAAGAGAGAATTGAATTATTACAATTGCGTGGGGTAATAATTTTCCATGTTTTGCTAGTGGCGCTCTTTATCTAAATGATGTATATTTTATTTAACGATTCAATACTTCGTCCGCTTCGATTGAAACGTTTGAATTTGCCAGTGACTCTGCTCTCTAGAAGAATGCAGGAGGAGCGGACACATCAATACACCGAGGAACAAATTACAAGGAACGGAACATCCAAGGACAACAACACCGAGGAACAAACAAATACAAATTTACTAAACTATTTTCGTGGATGCGAAACCACCTCGATTTTGGCTGACGCGAACGATCGATTGAAACGGTCACCCGGCGATATTTGGTTACATAGAGAGACGATAATCACAAGACAAGTGATGAACTACCGTTGTACCGTCTACGTGAGTATCCGTTTATCGGAAAACGATCCATTTTAGTAGCCCATTTTCTGAACGGAAATGCGCTATATCTATTCTCGAACGTTTCCTTTTTGCTCCCCCTGTATAGACGAATGCCAATAGAACTCTACTCGATACGAAGTCTTCCACTACCTCGCGCATCGCGACATCTACTGTACTACTCTACTACTTCCACTGGGCTGTGTTTTATTTTTGCAAGGACACTGTTCCGTACCCATGTTTTTACTGTTTAATGCAAAGTAAACTGGTATCATGGCCTTTGAAGGTTAAACGTTGTGATTTAAAGTCTAATCACAAATGAACCATGGCTTGATGTTTCTTATCCAGAGTTTTGGATTTTTGTAACTTTTTGGTATTCAGCTGATCGTTTCCGTTTAATCAATTGGAATAATAAATACAAATAATCCACAACTAATGTGCGCCCAAACAGTTAGCAAGAACAATAGAAGCTTAAACACATATGCCTAAATACTAGACAAATGTGCATAAGATTAATTACGCAAATATTGGGTTTGTAATATACAGACTAGGGACAACAATGGCGATATTATTGTGGCAAAATTAGGCTACG
The DNA here is from genome assembly GCF_943734635.1 of Anopheles cruzii. NCBI lineage: Eukaryota > Metazoa > Arthropoda > Insecta > Diptera > Culicidae > Anopheles > Anopheles cruzii. The sequence continues at coordinate 189,914 of NC_069144.1, forward strand.
TGTACAAAGTTGTGCTAAGGCAGATATGCTGTATTCTCTTCCAGTTCACTTTGAATTTCACGATCAGACATAGGAGTTTTAACTCTTTAATTCAGTAACCGTTTTCATAATTCTTAACTAAACTACGATAAAAAAAATAAAAAAAATATGGCAACACGAAGCTAACTTTGGTATGGCATAGTTTTCGTGCGCTAGTGAATTGCACGCTATATGGTTGCCGCGTCTCCGACATCTTTTGGTTTTGTGCGTTCTCGGAAGGTACGAAGGAACAAATTGTGTGTTTTCCCTTCCAGGTTTTGGCAAACATGATTTTTGGTGCTGTTACCTCAACTAGCATTCGTGATCATCAAGGGGAAATGAGCAAAAACGAAGACCAATAATAATCTAATCCAGTTAAACCTCCACCAAAGAATCGTAACCGATTAAAGCGCACCTTCTTATAACAACAAAATAATGAGTTAGATTAAAGAAAATAGGAAATGCGAAAAAGAGCATTGAAAGAGAGGAAATGATGTTAGTGTGCAGCATTTTTAGGGACCATCAACTGTAAGATCCTGTCCCCCAACAATACATGTGCCACTGTTTCAGTTGGTCAGATCCTCGAGCAGCTCTTCAGTGCTACGGTTAGCGCTACGGAAGCCCTCCATGTAGGCCGGTGGTACCGTCCACTCCAGCAGCTCCTGCACGTTCAGTTTCAAGCGTTCCAGCGCGTCGTATGTTTTATCATCCACCACTTTTCGGCCAGCGCACTTCAGGGAGTCGATTAAAACGTTATCGATAAGCCGCTTGTCGAATCCCAGCTCCTTCAACCGATCGTCCGTGGAGATCTTCTTGAGCAAAATGGCGACCAAAAAACGCATACGAGAGATGGTCATCGGCGGATCGATACCATTGTTCTCCGTCGGGCGGTACTGTAAAAAAAGAGAAAAAAGAACATGAACACTCGAGTCGAAAAAGATTGTCGCCAACGGTCCGCGGCCTGCTTACCATTGGATCCATCAGATTGTCCAAATTTTTCACCGCTGCGGGATCATTGTAGCATGCCGTGACGTGCAATTGGTAATCCATCTTGGTTTTGAAGAACTCTTTGCACTTCTGGCAGAGGTAGGATTTGTCCTGCTGGTGGATAGACAGCATGTGTTTCTTCAGATGCGGCAGCTGGGAAAAGCTCGACGGGCAGAGCGGACACTCGAACGGTTTCTCGCCCGTATGCTTCCGAATGTGCAGCTTCAGGACGCTCGAGTGCGCGAACGCTTGCCAGCAGACCTGTCAGCGGAGACGGGATGAACATAGGCAAATTAGTAAAGGACATTTGACAGCAACACACCGGACTCGTTACCTGACAGCGGTAAGGCCGTTCGCCGCTGTGAATGCGCTGGTGCACGATCAGCTGCGAACGCTGCGAGAAAACGGACCCACAAACGGCACATCCGTGCGGTCGTACCTTTAGGTGGGTTCGCATGTGCTGTGGCAAATGTCCCTTGAACATTTTATTGCAAATGTTGCAGTGGAACGCTTTCAGGTTCGCGTGGTAGCAGAGGAGGTGCTTTTTCAGTGCGTCCGGCCGATAAAAGCCCCGGCCACAGATGTGGCACGTGTAATCGCGAATTTCCATGTGGCTCTTCAGGTGCATCTTCAGATTGGCCGCGCACGAGAAGGCCGCCGTACACTGGTCGCATTTGTGCTTCTTTACCCCGTTGTGCGTCGCCAAATGTTGTGTCAGCTAAAAGGGATAAAAAACGGAGAAGGAGAAGCCCGAACCGAGGGCCGGAGGGTAAGTACAGATGAAACAATGTACATCATCAAAACCCCAAACTGTATTTGCCGTTTATAAATTGAATCCCGCACGCGCTACTCCCTATTTTTTGAGGATAATTTTATCGCGGAACCTCGGCCGAGTCGGCCGTACCACGCCGCTCTTTCGTCCTTCCACCCCCCCAGGGCTGACTGGGCCTGAGCTAGGACGTAAGAGGAAAAAACAAATAACCAAAACCGTGAACGGCAGCGTTCGGAGAGAAATGGAACGCAATCGTCCCGAGGCTACACACCCGGCCACGCTGGGAGAAAAAGTTAGGAAGTTTGCCGTTGACAGCTTTCACCCGGCGGAAAGAAACAATTCCTCCCGCTCGCGGTAGAGGGTATAAACAAACAAATCGGCGAGTTTGTATTGTATTATCGGAGCACCAAACCAAGGCTGTACATATTCCACCGTAATTAGAGGCTTAAGAGGCATTACAGCCGTTTGTTTTGTTTCTGAATCATGAACGCTTTTCCAGACGAGCAGATTAGAATAAAACTTGAACTTCAAATGCTGGGCAGTTATGATACGGATTATACGGATCACAACTAGGGAAGCATCCTTCCACATATTTTTGTTTAATAAAAAAATCAATTCAATATATTGCCAAATAGTATAATCTAGTTGAGCCACCGATGGCACCCCGATCGCTTCTTGAAGGTCCCCAACCGAAGATATGCAATGTCGATGAACCATACAAAATCTGGACCCGGCTGACCAATATGCTGCCGCACTGTTTCAGGACTCTAGTTTTTCCTAAACCCGCACGGAATGAAGCCCCCCCTTTTCCCTGGCATCCATAGTTTTCTTTCTTTGTCAATCTCTTTTTACCACTCGTTCGCTTATTTACTTTCTCTTGGGTGACCCCTCAACTGCAGCCAGGATTCCAGCCTCACGAGCGTGTATATTCTTGGAAATTATTTGCCTGTTTCTGACACTCCCTCACGTTCTAGCGTCACTGCTTCCCCTGGTATGTCCCGCTTTAAACGAGGCCACCGATTCCCCGTGTCGACTGTTTGCTTCCGTTCAAACCTTGACAGGCAATATCTCCGTGTGGCGCGCCACGTTGAATTTTCCCGTTTCTGAAGGCAGTTCGCTCCTTCCTCCGTCACTTAAGGGGCCAAACGAGCGGACGGAATCTCGTTCCGTCTGTTGGATTTCAAATCATCGCTCCAGTCAACAAAGGTGAAGTCGGCCGAAAACCTTCCGCTGCAGGGCCAAATTTAAACAAATAAGCGCGTGGGTTCAGACACGAGTATGACAATCTTCGTCAGCGTCTTGCACGTGCCTGGTAATCAGGCACGGTTTTTAATTGGATAATTATAGTGATGGGATATTTCGATTTCTACCAAAAAGAAAGAGAAAAGTTTCGAAGCCAGTCTAATTATTTCCATTACCAAACACCGCCAGGCCTTTGGAGTAAACTGCTCCAGTTGTGCCGCATGAAGGCGCATGAACATTTGCGAACGTGCAAAGTGTTCGTCAGCATAAAAACAGCCCCCGGTTTTCCGCTAAAAATCGGTGCTCCTTGGCCCGAAAAAGCTCAAGACTAAGACACGGTGACGGGGTGATTGTAATCAAAAACATGATAAATTGATTACTTACACAAATATTGCCACGTACCGTGTTTACCAGCGCGCTTTTCCGGACCTCCGCAAGAAAGGTCGGAGGAATGGAGCGCAATTTCCCTGTTCAAAGCAATCGACGGCTCTGGGCGTCAGAAACGGTCTTCAGCCCTGCACCGTATTCAAGAACATCATCTTCAAGTAACCGAAAGTTAAACGTTCGTTACAGCACCCGGTTTCCCTGTTGGCCCACCGGTCTGTGACACATATCTCTGTGCTCGACGTCAAATTCCGTTAGATGTCCCTCCGTTAGCCTCTACCTTATATCCTTTGCATTTCGTTTTTTTTTTACTTTTTACGCTTCTTTTATAAGAAACAACAATATCATGAGACCCAATTGTCTTCATCTCCAGTCGAAAATGTTTGCGAAGAACAAATACAGCGTGCTTGGAACGAAAATTCCTTTCATGTTGCAAATACGCACTCCGACACATCCCTATGGGGCAACAACAATGTACAATAATTGGATCATATGGTACGTTATTGACGACCGACGAAAACAGGGACCCAACCCGTTAGTGGCAGCCAAGTCTACCGGCAACATTAGTATGTCGGTTTTTTCTGGGACGTGCTTTTTGTTGAATTTACAGCACTAATGATGGCGATCAGAGCCTACAACCAGCAGCGACACGTGTTTCGTTACCTTCAAAGAAGTATTTTCATTCGCCAGCTAGCCACTCGGTACAACGTTTACGGATGCGGCATTGGAAAATGGCCCCCGACACACATCATATCAGAAACAAATCCAATCACAGCCACTGTTTAACCTCGTGGCGAATTTATCCCAAAAGTTCACTCACCTGTCCTCCACGGGCGAAGGTTTTCGCGCACAACGGACAACTGTACGGTTTCTCGCCGGTATGTATCCGCATGTGGAGCCGCAGTCGTTCCTTTATTGGGAACGATTTGCCGCACAAATCGCACGTGTACTGCTCGTCCGTGCCATGCTGGGAAGCGATGTGGTTCTTCAGGCAGCCCGCCTGCCGGAACCGGTTGTTGCAATGCGGACATGGGTAGGGGCGCTCGTTGTTGTGAATTCGCAGGTGCTTCCGGAGATCGTTCGTGCCCATGAAGTCCTTTTGGCACACCGCGCATTGGTACTGCTTTCGCTCCTTGCGCTTCCGGCCGCGCTTCGACGGTTTGCTGTTGTGGCTGCTGCTGCTGCTGCTACTGTTGGCTGAATCCGCTCCGGCGGCCTCACTTATCAGTTGCCTCTTCACCGCCGTCTTATCATCTTCACCGTCGTCTTCGCCGTCACCGGACGACGTTTCGGCACCGTTGTAAGACATCGACGCCTTCTCCACAATATACGATGGTAACTCGCCGATCGACAGCTCGGCCGAGGACGATCCCTCTTCCTCCCGAACACCGGCTGGGGAGTTGTCGACCAGCGAGATCTTCCTTTTGCTGGCACCATTATTGCTGTTGATCTTGTGTTCATTGTTGTTGTTGTTGTTGTTGTTCGTGGGGATCTCTTCGAAGGAGGCAATTTTCGGAGAGTGCTTGCCTACGTATCGTGACATTCGTGTTTGGCGCGTAGACTTTTTCATCGCGAAGATTGTTGGGGGCCCGAGTCTTCTCTCTAGAGGTTCTTTCGTTTACGACACCGTTTCACCGTTACACCACCATCACCGAGAGCGAGACCGTTACCGCAGGTTGTTAGTAATAACGCAAACAGCACCGGTGACACACGCGCCGCCAACGTGTTATCGTGTTAGTAGGTAACAGAGTACAAGAGTTTAAAGAACTGATAACAGTGTCACATCATCCCGTCACCACGCACCACTGGTTAGAATTGTAGAGAACCAAAGATTAACACCACCACCACGAGTAATGGAAATAATTGCACTAACACATCGTTTTATTTTCGACCACTAGGAGCGTTATTAAAAAGACAGTTAGATCCTACGTGTGAAAGGGTTAGCTGATTTAATCTACATGGCAAAGACTAACACATAACTGTCCACCAATCTGCGCTTTTTGCTTCAACTGAAAGGGTTGATTTCGATATCCGAAGGACAGAGACGACGCAGACGACCGACTGTCCGACAATACAAAAGTTCTCTTGGCATCAAACAATGTCAATCGGTAGTAAACCTTTTGCTTTGAATTCCGTTTTCTGGCCGTCGCTGTGGCCACTGAGTGACTTCTGTACGATGATGGTCGTGGTGGAGCAAACCGCGCGTGAATTATGCATGCACCACATTTCCGATTCCTGACCGTAGCAGCAGTTGTTTGTTGGTTGGTACGGCTTCTCTTCGATTCTGCGCCTCGATGTTGATCGAGTCACGTTGGCCAGCAAACACGCTGCTGACCTATGAACCTCTTACGCCTCTTTACTGGCGCGACCAGCAGTGTGTGGAATCAAGGCACCAATTTCTGTTACAACCTAGAAGCCTGCTGATCGTTCGAGGGCTCGTAATAATCTATGACCCAAAGGTTGGCTTGTATAATCTTCACTGATCAGTCGTCCAAAACCCTGTCGATCAGTTGTTGTTTTCAAGCCTGCAAAAGGGCAGTTAGATGAAAGTCAAAGATTCGTTATAAAAGACTATCGGAAGAAAGTAACAAAGTGCCATTCCAAAACTTCTACCACAAGCATACAACTTCACATTATTCTCGTTGGTTAAGAGCGTTTTCCTGCTTCCTGAACAGCATCCACACCAAATAGAATAGAAACGAATAGCAGCACAACAGTTTTCGATAAGCTGAACAAACAAATATTTATCATGTTTATTTATCATACTTATCTTTTCATCGAAAGAAGGGGTGAGTGGACTCACGAAAGATCCGATAGCATGGGCGATAAGCGCCGAGGTCAAACGCACTCCGGGTTCGTGTTCTAAGGACCGGTCACAGGGACGGTGATTTCAATGGCAACCTAGGACACCTCATGCCGAAAGCGTGCACAAATACAAATGCAAGACACGCATTGAAGGCCAACGCTAACGACATTAAAAGGGGAAGTTTCTCGTACCACACAACCAAAGTTGGTTTAAAGTCGCACAAAAACCTCAACCAGAGGGCAAGGTGGAAACCCGAAACAAGGGATCGTTAGGATCGTAATTTCCATCGTTTTGTCGCGTGACCGATGGGTTGTGGTTGATAAAGAAAGTAATAGAAGCATTTTATACGCACATCACCACTTAATAGTTCTAGATTGACCTTTCCGTTAAATCTTTACATTTTCCTGGCATCGGATGATTATTCTTCGTGGGCAATCTCTGCCTTAGATCGATCGCGACGCTTCCTGTTCTTCCTCTTCGACAAACATTCAAGAACATTTCCAGCTAGCCTTTCTGTGAGTCACATGTGCGCAACACATTTTGGCCAATCCCCCGGCCCCCGCCCTCACTCTCAACAAAAATCGTTCATATTTTCTGCGACGAAATTACTTTCTTTCTCTGCCTCTTGTCCGCATGCGCAGACCCTAAAACGAACCATTCTCGAGAGGTTGGTGTCGAACCGGACACGACGACTCAGAGAAGTCGGCTACTTGACGAGCCCGACCTGCACAGTAAATAAGTTCCAACGACACATTGCGTTCAAATCTTTATGCTTCTTCTTGCTGGGCTGGTGGTGGGCAGCCGCCAGTCGCCGGAAAAAACACACACATCCAGTAGGTGTTACACATAGATGCGAGTTTGTTTGCATTAAGTCGAAAGATCTTGATCGTTTCCCCTCCTTGGTCCGTTTTTCCCGGAGCAACGATCGAAGCGTAGAGGAGCGGTCCGCCGGGACATGTGCACGTGTGTGCGTGCGTATATATATGTAGAGCCGTGCGGCTTTGGCTTTATGACTTATGCTTATGTCAGCAAAAAGGAAGCCGTCGTTCCATCCGCAACCCGTATCTATCAACGGGTTCACTGCTGCTGCGGCAGCGATTCCCTCCATCCCACCGCAAAGCACAGCACAGAACCATTTAGAGCTCAGCGTGTGGTGGTTAACTGCGTGGTGTGTGTTCGTGAAGCGGGTGCATTTTAAGGGAAACATCTTCGCCAGCATCACCACCCCGACCGTGAGGGTGTGTTTCCAGCAAAACGGCCACAATCTTCTACAATCATGAGGTTGCCTCCTCCATCCGTACACTCTTGTGTTGGGGGACGGAATACCGGAATACGCAATGCTTGAATGATTAAAAACAAAACCTACGGGGAAGGAGTGCCGTTGACGGCCGAATGCCCATGCGCGCGCAGCTCTTTCTCGAAATCGTTTCGGCGATCCTCGCATGTGTGTGAATCGCCGCCGAGGATCGGAAATGGTTCTTGGTGAGGTTATGGATTTCTGTTTTGCGAGCACGCTTCTATACGGTTGTAGTTGGCGTGGAAAAAACGGAAAGAAGCATCTTGAGCTGTTGCCATGACTACTACTGGGTTTGGTATGTGACGCATATGTTCTAAATATAACCAGACATCCGAGACTTCATGCCTGGCTGACTCCGAATGATCGGGGAAATTTACCACAAAACACCATAAGGTTCAATCCGTTTCTGTCGTTGATCGTTAAGTATCGAAAAGCAACCCACTTTAATGTGGACCAATCTGTAACCAAATTACCACAAGAGTTGTATAAAAACTGTAACAAGTCGTCACAAACTACGCTTTCCCAATAGCAGAGAATACGATGTTTTCTGGATAGTTAAAAATGTGTGCATGAAGAGCGAAACATATACTTTTTGTTAATCCCTCTGTCTCCCCGGTTGAAGTCACAGGGTCTGCTGAAGGTCAGAAATGTCACAGCACACAAAGAAATCCGGGCTTAGCAAATTACCATATCACCCAATGCTGGAGCCCAGTCGTGCTCCTTGGATGCCCTCTGGGTTCACAAATGTTTTGTGTGTTTCTTTGAAAAATGAAATAAACGGGACACACTTATGCCTTTGTGGTTCAACAGCGATCAAACGAGGCAAACGGGCGACGCATCAATCGATTCCACACCGTCTAACGCCCAATCGACCGCTTCGTTAAATAGACGGTACTTAATTGAAGTCTCTGGCCTCACGCAATACCGAAAAAGAAAAAACGCGACAGTTCGTAGCACAGCGCAGCTCGCTGTACAGATATGTGTTGAGCTTGCGTAAACATTCTTATCAAAACGGGTCACTTCTCCCTGAAGCACACATTCCCCTGTGCTCTCGCTCTCTCACACACTGCGCCCGTGCAAGGTTTCGTTAGGTCAACGCGAAAAAAGAATTTGAACGCATCATCCACCAACGAACCTAACTTCGTGCAATTCGCGAAACTGTAGCGAACTTCAATTATGATAACACGATACGAAACTGTGTCGCACACCGGGTGACTCAATGCCTCATTTCACGGACGCGTAGTACCTTCCAGTTGGCCAAGTATTAAATGTAGCGTATGGTTCGCTTTGTGACCAATGAATTTATGTTATCGTCTGCCACTATTCGTTCGTTCTATTGGACACTTTTGGGGAAAACTAAACGGTGCTCAAGATCACACGACAGCAGCACATGAGGCACGCACAAGAAGAATGGCACAAAGATGGGCGTTTGATAGATTGTACTTACTTGTTAACAGGAACTGGCCTTGTAAAATGGAAGGAACCTTAACATTTTCCTAACAATATCCCTCGTATGCACACTCCGCCCGTTGGACCGACCAACCAACAATACCAGCGACCGGCTTCCGCACAAGACCGATTACGCGTAGGAAGTGAGCACGTACAATGCAGTATAAGTCCTGCACAGCCACATGTGCTGCTTACGCTTCACGATCGCCGCTCGCGTTGTGTCTGTGAGTTACCAGATGATCCCTTCGGCTTTTCGGGGTACCACGAACACGACCGATACGCGCGCCTCTTGAATGCGCTCCAATTGTTCACAGCCTAATTCGGTCTCGCGAGAGCGTTTGTTCCGCGCTCCGCGCTAAAATTCCACACAAATGTGTGAGTGATTGGCCGCCAGTTTCCCTCGCGGTCGCGGCCAACAATCCGCTAGTAGTTGTGTCAGTTGGTAGTGGCTTTTGATCGTTCGTCCGTCCGCAAGCGCATAAGCTACTACTAACACTGTACTAATTTCCGAGTCCCGATGGCGGCGCACGCGAGTTTCAATGCCTCATATCTCACCGGGAGGTGCCGCAAGTTACCACTGTTTTCTTTTAATCAGTGTTCTCTCTCTTCGTAGCTTTATATAAAATCGCGCTACTGACGACCAACAGGAACCACACAGAGGAAAGAGAAAGAGGTCTCGGTGGGGTTCTTCTACGGTTTAATGTATACTTGATAAGCATAACAGCGCAGCGGTGGTTGGCGCGCCTCATGTTGCTTCCAAATTTGTCTTGTGTGTATGTGTGTATTACATCTTACTAAACACGAGCCAACATGAACGCGCTCGTATGTGCCCGTAGGACATAGAAGTATGTTTAATTAAGTGGCGGGCATAGATAAATTAATATGACTTGTGCTTCTGTTGTGTCTCTTTGCTCCGTGAACTTCTTTTACCCAGCGATGTTCGATTGCCAGTTACTTCGAGTTACCAAAACGAAAATGAGGTTTTGGGTGATAATTTGATTACTATAAACATGACTGTCTTCGAATTTACCATCTCTCTGGATTTATAACTTCCAGAACTCTGAAATCTGTCCCAAAATTCTAGAAATATTGAAGGAATTATTTAAGAACAATAAAGGTTCAATTGCTCAAACCAAAAACATTAGCATTTTCATCGGACACTGCTAAAACTCAGCGCCCTGCGATTGTTATCTTTTTTTATTTAAATCGCTCCAAAACCAACCGTGTAAAAGAATTGCCGTAATGTATGGATGCTATTGTTCGACCCCCGCCTAGCCTTATTTTTTCACACCAAAAGAGATAAGCTCTTTTCTCTCTTCATTTTCCACAGAGAGCGACAAAATAGAGAAACCTTTGGAAACGAAACACCTTATCGTAGCTCTATGCCCGTTTTGGATACACCTACGAGGCGCAACATGGCCACCCACCGAGCAATGTTCCTACGTTGTTGCCCACACGATCGAAAGATTGGTGGCCATCGAGCAAGTTTCGACTTTGCCGGGTAGCTCCAGAAGGACAACGCGCATTGAAGTCTTTTTCTCAGCTGTTGTTCCTCTCTCGGTCGCTCTCTTCGCTACGGTAGCGTTCCTTGGGAGATGATAAGAAACATGCGCGATAGGCAGGGCGGCAAGATAAAGCAAAAACACGAGTCCGCCAAAGGTAGAGATAAGATTTTCAAGGTTTCTTGCTTGTCGCCTCGTACGGACCGAAATGCGGCAAATCAAGAGGTACCAAACATCGTGCTGCTGTCCCGTTCTGGGTAGAACATGAAGACAAAATTTGTCCGGGCCGTCTGTGGCGTGCGTTTTGAATTGGCTTCTGATGTTTGCTTACGCAATGATCTATTTTAAGAATGCTCCCAGCTTCCAACATGCACCACAGAGATATGTGATTGGGTCGGCCGCGCAACACTACGTGGCGCTGAAAAGTGAGACGTTTTACCTATTCGTTTTCGGCCCTCTAGGACGGTCATTTTCGTGCGAAATATTCTCTGTGACAAACATGGAATCGAGGGAAACTGTGTCTAACTGCACCGAATCTGGCAGATTGTCCGACCTTTTCGACTTTGAAGATCGGAATTTCGAGGATGCAGAACATCGCAGCTAAAAAAGGGGAACGTGTATACATACCGAACAGTCAGAAGTTTCTGGTCTATTTCGACGAGCGCAAGTATTAAAATCGTTTTTATCGCTTGTGAAGAGTTTCTTTCCTTTGCAAAACCGAATCACTTCACAAATCGCATGCAAAAATTCGGTCTTTCATTGAACACACAAACGGAAGACATGGGGGTGTGTGTGTTGAGGGAGCACGAACCAGAAGAGCCAATTTGCTACTTACGGAACCCTGCACGATTAATCACCAAATCTTCTGTTTCCTGCAACACTGAAAGTGAAAGTTATGCACTGAATTGGTCTGTTGTTGGCCCGATTTTTCGTAACCCTAAAACACTCCACTTTTCACCCGATGCTGTCCAGATCCAATTCAGAACCTATTGACTCTATTCGCGTTTGACAGCTAACGCACACAACGGTACGTTTGTTTTGTTTATATTTTGCGCAAGCGCGCCGGGTTGCCAGCACACCTTGAACGGTGGTTTTGTTTAAGTACACTCTAAAATGCTTCTGACAATATTTCGTATTCCATGCCTTCTTAATATTAGCAACAATTAAACTCTTTTTGATGCATTCGTTTAAATGGTTTCATTGTCTACTATGCAGAAATGGAGCTGCCAAAATATGTTATACGGCAAACACACGAACGTAGTCCACCAATAACGTGGAATTACCGTTCCACGTGGGATACCAACTATCTTTCGCGTTCCAGAATGTGTACATTGCCTTAACCCCTAAATCTTTCCAAGGCTTTTCTCCAAACTGATGGAAGTCGTGATGTCCACCGACTCCTACCCCAAGTGCCAGATAGAAATCCTTATCGAATGGAGCCATCGGGTTCCCACTTATGCTCCAGAGTTTTGCGATTTGAGAGCGGTTTTCTGGAAGTGAGCGATGCAGACCTTCTCCGGGATCAACAGAACAATAAACTTCGCCGTCTACCTCCATCCATACGCCTTCCGGTGTCCATCGTAAGCCGTACTCGTGGAAGTCAGCATTCCATTGAATATTCTTTTGCAGGGTGCACATCTTCGAGCAGCGAGCAGGTTCGGTATCGCTTATGATCAACCCGCCGGACAATTGATTCATCAGACGAGGACCACCCGGCACGAACGCGACGCGTATCAGTCCAGACGCGTATCCATCTTGACCGTAATAATCCGTTGCTGGAATGAGATACAGCTCTGTAGAACGAAACCCAAAATTATTATAAAATAGTTAAAGCCAAACGAGGTGTCTTCAATAGGCTTACGTGGAAAGATCCAATTTCCTTGCGGTAGTCTTGCCCGGATCACAATTTTCCCGTAAGTGAAGCGAAAGCTGTTGAACGTGGACATTTGCGCCGTTAGCACCGGTGGAATCATGTCAAAATCAATTTGCGTATCTCGAATGCAGTCGCGAGAGCTCCGATCACCGGTGCACTCATCGGCGAACCGGAAATGATTGTTCGTCGAGCCGGGACCAAATTTGCTTTCGAAGAGGGTGGGCTTAATGAAGAGTTTACCGTTTTGAAGTTTTAAATTTTCTTTGAAATCGGCATATACTACGAACTCGTTTTCTGGCTCCGACGCAAAACGGTTCTCAATACGCCACTTTTGTTGATCAATCGTTTGTCCACTAAAATTATCTTCAAACAACAGATCCCCCGAACACACCGTAGCACCATGGACAACCGAACGGCCTGGCAAGCAGTTCGGGTTCACTTTTCGTTCGATGTCGGTTTGTGTAGCGGTGGATCTCACGTCTTTTGTTCGACGCTCGTTCGAAACCAACACGTAAGGGTAGCCATCAGATGCGCCGGAGCGTTCCGCAATGCCCGGGATCGGTGCCGGACTAGTGGATGCTGGGCGTAAATCTTGCACAGTGTACGATCCCGAATTAGTGCGATATGTTTGTCCGTTCCGAACAATCACCGTGCGATAGTAGATCACATCTCCCGGTATTAGTTGCGCTTCCCGATCGATAAATAAATATCGGCCGTTTTTCACCTTCGTGATGGTTTGCGCCCAACGGCCTACGTCATAGGACTGGGAAAATTGTTGATTCAGCTTCCCGTGAAACGTAAAGGAACTTATTCTTGGTTCCGCGTTGATCCACACTATTAGTCCCTGAGGATCAAACACTTCAAACCTTGGTTTGGGTGGTTGATAACGACTACCACGCCGAGGGTCGCTTCGACACGCACAAGAAAAGTACAAGAAAACCATAAAGCGAAGAAACGATTTCATTTTCACCATTACACCGAACGTATTACTGCGCGTATCACTACAGCGAGCAATGAGAAAGAAACGGAATTTCCTTTGCCTTAGAATCACCATTCCGTTGACTCGTGGGAAACATCGACACCTTCAACAATACAATGGGTGAGCAATCTAGATCGACGCGATCTGACGTCATGTCGTCCGAGAACAACACCCAACATGAACATGATGGCATGAAATGTAGAATTGATGGTTTTATTGTTTTCAATTGTCCTCATTGTGGTACAGTCCAGCCTAAACGATAATGCTGGCTGAATCTTCCATGCCAAATGCCGGCTAAGAAGTATTTGTCTCAACTGCAGTGGCTTCGTCTTCCGCTCGTTCGTTGCACTCCGGTTCCCGCTCAAACAGAATCACCAGCTCCGTGTGTGGAGTATGTGGGAACAGATCTACCGCCACTGCTTTACGAGGCAGAAAAGGTTCACCGCGCAGCTGCTTGGAACAAGGACGCATCAGATCAATCCAGTTCTTTATAGCACTTTGAGGTGAGCACGAAACGTACACCAATTTGTCCAAGCCGCGGGCGTTGCGTAGTTGGGTGATCGATCGAATATCTGTGAAAAGGCGTAAAGAATCAAATTAAAGGCTAACGTACTCGATCGTTCGTTATAGTGTTCTCTTACGAAGTCCGGCTCTCGGTGGGTCGACGATTGCAATGAGCGATTCCTTTCGGTTCTGTTCTACATCTGCGTGACGTATTAACGACATAATAAAATCATCAGCATTTCCTGCATAAAACTTGCAGTTCTCGACACCATTACGTTTGGCATTGTATTTGGCATCTTCGATCGCCTGTGGAACAATGTCTACACCCAACACCTGCCGGCAGTGCCGTGCGAAGCAAAGTCCGATGGTTCCTGTGCCGCAGCATATGTCGAGCACACTCGAGGCGCAATCCGGTGCGGCGAAATCGATGGCACACTGGTACAGTACACCCGCTGCGGGAGTATTGATCTGGAAAAACGCTTGAGGGCTGATACGGAAAGTCATGCCCAGAATCTCATCCTCGATGTGTGTGTCCCCATATAGATGTTCGATCGGGTTTGTGTACTGTCCTTGTTGGCGTTTCTGAATGACTTCAAAATAAATTGAACAAACGCCGGCCAGTTTGCCGGCTTCCGACGTGAAACAGTCGACAATCGATTGCTTTAAGCTCTTCTGATCGGCTTCCGACAGATCCTGCAGGTGTATTCCAACAATGACCATCACTTGAGCCGTAGCGTGAGACATACGCACGGTTAGCTGTCGGAAGTATCCTTGATACGTTTCCGCACTGTACACCTCCAGCACAGAATTCTGAACATACTCCTCAAACAATTGCACTGTTTGCTTCATGCATTCCGGAATATGTTTTAACTTTTGAACAGACTCCACTTCCAGGAAGCCGTTAGAATAGCTGCCAACGCGGAATCCAACGCGTTTTACACCCTGTGCATCTTTCCCGATGGTGAATTCACACTTGTTGCGATACCCATCTTGCACAGGGGATTGCCGGATTGGTTCGAGGGCGCACGGTAGGCCTCCGTGCAGTGCTCGTTGTTTTTCCACAAAAGGCCTCAGCGCAGGAACTGAGGACCACAACTCATTTCCAAACTTTTGTAAGACGTTCTCCATCTCGGATTGTTTCTGCTTGATTTGCTCCTCGTATGGAAGGTATGCAAGGGCTGTGGCTGAAGCTTCAACAGTGCGTCGCTTCACATTCAACGGTTCGCCATCCGCTTCCGAAGCTTCCTTGCGTCGACGAACCAATGGATCCGCTGCCGGTTTCGCTTCGAAAGCAGACAACTGTTTTCCCTTCCATTTGTAACCGTTTAACTCTTTGATTGCCTTCTCACGATCCTCCTGATTCCTGAAGCATATGAAAATGAAGGGGCTTCCGGGTTTCATGATCTTTATCTTGTTTGTGGACAATTTTAGCTTCACGTTTAGCAGTTTTTTCAATTCCTGAAAAATTTGAACCCACATTGTTTAGCAACAGATCCTGCAACAATAAATCAGTGTTCACTCACGCCAATTCCGTAGTATTTTGGTAAACTTCGAAGTTCGATTTTAAACAGCTCGGAAGTGAAGCCAGTGGCGTCGAGGTAAGCATACTCTTCTCCCTTAGGTACTTGCTCTTTTGGTTCCTCGTGTGGCTCGGACGGTTCTGCAATCGGTTGCGTATCAACAATAGCTTTTTCTGCATCCATTGTTGCGATTTCCAGATCACGAGAACACAAGAACACGGTTAACTTATGAGTGTTTACAAACTATAAACGTGTTCTGCATCAAAATGCCGACGTCAAACGATTCAACGAAGTTTTCGTTCAGTTTTTGACAGCAGCATTTGTTTCGTGCAGTCGACCGAGTGATAGTGAGAATGAGAATACGAAACCTAAAAAGTGAGCATGGTTGTCAAATCGCTTGCTCACGTCCATCGCAAACGCCATCGCCACGTCAGAGTTCAGTTGTCGACAAGTGTAAGTGGTTTAATATTTAGGCGTGTTTCCTGCCTTTCCAACATATTTCCCGGAACTGGTCATTTCCTTCGCAACATAGCTTCACATTTCTTATCAGCACAAATGTTCCGGTGCTTTTTTGGGTTTCCTTGCTCCTAACATAATACACCATCGCGAGCAAGCCCAGCCCCGGTGCCTAGCCCTGGTCTCACATAAAGCGCTTCCTTTTCCCACCGGGTTTCTCATTCATCCTACATTCGTCGATCCGGTCGGTTCGGAAGCCGAAAGTTTGCCCGGGTGGCTAACAGTTTCGTCTGTTCTGTCTTTTCCCAATTGTGTGCAGTTTCCCCCCTTCCCAGTTCATTTAAGCTACGGCAACCGCAGTTCCGGTGAAAAGCGTCCTAGGATCGGCCACGATGAAGCTGTTTCTGTTTGCATTCGCGCTGATGGCCATCGCCACCGTGGCGATTGCGGAGGAAAAGGTCAAATCGGAAGATGGAGTGCTTGTGCTTACAAAGGACAACTTCGATTCGGTAGTCGCCGACAACGAGTTCGTGCTGGTTGAATTCTGTAAGTAGATTCCTCGATGGCATATTCAATCGATGAGGCATGGTGTGGTCCATATGGAGGCAATATTAGCAGGCGAGCGAGTGGAGCAATGCGCGACCAATTACGCAAATTCCGCTACTTTAACAATGAAAGCGGCAGCGCGAACTAAATCAAAGCAGCAAACGCAGGTGCAAGGTGAATCTAGTCGCGGGGGCAACGGAAGCAAAAAAGCCAGCACAGCGAGTTCAGCAGCTAGTTACGTTTTCAAGGCGCTGTTGCTTTGCGATGTTCCCCTTGGAACGGCTTATCTGCGGTTCCGGCAACGCTCGACGCAGGAAAGAGAGAAGAAGAGGCGAAGCAGTGCTCCAATCGCTGTTCGCGCAACCGAGACGACCAGCGCTGGTTGGCCGGATTGTGCGGATCGTTGTATACGTGGAAGTTTTTCCACCGCTCTCTAGTTCTTCTTCACTTCGCCCTTTCGCTGAGACCAGCTAGCCGGCTAAATGCAATGCAACCGGCCGGCCAACATTTGTTTTGGCTTCCAAAGGAACATAAGTTAGATATTTGAATCGTCAAAAATGTTCGGCATCCATCAGCGCTTTGCTGGTGATCGTAGTAGGTTGCTGATCTGCTGGTTGTTATATGTAAAAAAATGGCAACGGAAAAAGATGTATCGCAAAGAAGTAGCAGAAGACTTGTCCAAATCTCGTCCATGATACATTTTCATAATGTGCCATTTCATCACCACGGTGCACCACGTCACCACCAAATGTGACACATAAATTCTTCAAAACTTAAACGCACGTTCTCGAAGGTTTCTTTCTGATTGCGCCTTTTCGAATGAATACTTAAAGCTTTCCGCGGTTTTTTACTGGGTGAAAAACAGATTTCTCCAGACCATATGTTTACTCAGATGTTTCCGTTTCGTTGGAAACTGTTTTCGCCGCTTTCTGGGCGTTTATTGTTTCTTAAACACCTTGTAAAATACAAATATTTATTTTGCTACCGGTGAGAGAGAGTAGGTTAAAAGGCCAGAGGTGTGTTGGAAATCATGGTCGCTATGCGGTTTTGGCCCGCAGGAAAAAAGCACGACGTGTCGCACAGCTCACAACATTTTCTTGCGGTTTCTTGAAGAACCGTTGCTTGTTTCATACCCCCCCACGAAGGAACGGTGATTACATTTTGTCCTTATCGTACGGCTACAGTAATGTGTTGGCAACCAATTGCGTTATGATGTTCGTTGCTATCTGGAGCAAAAATCTGTACTCCTTGATAAACCCTGAAATTGTGTCGTATCGTGTATGTCTGTAAAGAAGGGAGCGCACTGTGGCGTAATAATTGCCAGCAGTAGCACCTCTGAACTGCACATGATTTGGATCTGGTTTTTTCTTTCAAAAGATCTGTTCGATTCAAAATATGGAGCCACATATTCTTGTGAAGTTGTTTTCTGTCAATCTCGTACCGAGTAATTATGCCCTTTACAATGGTGCACGTGTTGATGTACCAAAGAAACTAAAAACATTTGAATGATGGGACAATTGTTGCATTATGCGACATTTCATTCGTTCATTGGCCGGTCGTCTTCGCCGCGCGCACCGGTATGAAACTGGACCGGTTTCAGCTTGTGAAGATGCTGATCCTTCGAAGCATGACGTGTCGAGACGCGAATGGCGGAAAAACCCACACACCCTTAGCCGACTTATGCGCGACTTGCTCCGCGATGACGCGATCTGTTCCATCTTGATTGTGGGTGTGTCGACGATCGTAACGATCGAGGGAAGTGGTACAAAACACACGCCCGAACGGCGATCGCTAGATCTTCGCATGTGTCGTTTATGTTTACGGTCAGTAACCCTTCAGCAACCCGTGAAGGGTTGTGATAATACATTTGCCAGCGCATGCCCTACGAGAGGCGCTCACACCAACACAACTGATCGATGCGTACAAGACAAGATCACCGATCACGGACGGTCAAGTTCATGATGTGTAAAACGAGTTTGACTTGAATAAGGTGTAACAGTTCTCCGAACGTGCCACACCATTTTACTATGTGCATTTGGCTAATAGTTAGAACAAGAGATCCAAGTTTAAGTGAAAATATCATAGCTTTAAATTCAAAGTATTGAGTAAATGTAGGACGAAATCTGCGTAACACAGTAAATTACAAAGTAATGGTAGCACGTGGACAGGGAAAAGCATCAACGGAAGACCAAACTCCAAACGCATTGATAACACTCGTCCCTCCAGCATCCGCTATTGCGTCATACGAAAATTGTTGTTTTGCATAGCACTTAATTCAAATGACCCTTTTTATGTACCGAGTGACGTGAGCGCCATTACCAGTTATATTCGTGAACATGCGAATGTTCATTTTTCTTTTAAAATAATCATATTTTAGTATGATAATGAATGAGTAGGGATTTTAGGGCAGCTGCCGCAAAAACAATTGCATTTTAATATTGCCATGTGATTTATCATGAATAGATTGAGGCCGCCGTAAATTACAGTTGAACTGAAAAGCATTTCTCATAACTTTGTCCAAAACAGATGCTCCATGGTGCGGACATTGTAAGGCTCTGGCTCCGGAGTACGCGAAGGCTGCCAAGGTATTGGCGGACAAAGAGTCGAAGATCAAGCTCGCCATGGTAGATGCAACTGTCGAGCCAGAACTGGCCGAGAAGTTCGGCGTCCGTGGCTACCCGACGCTCAAGTTCTTCCGCAGCGGTTCTCCCGTTGACTACACCGGCGGTCGCGAACAAGACACGATCGTGTCGTGGCTCGAGAAGAAGACTGGTCCGGCCGCGAAGGAACTGGAAACGGTGGAGGCCGCTGAAGAGTTCCTTAAGGAGAACAATGTAGCAGTGGTTGGATTCTTCAAGGATCGTGACTCGAAGGAGGCGAAGGCTTACTTTGCCACCGCCGTTGCCATTGATGACTATCCGTTCGCCGTTACGAGCAGTGAAGATGTGTACTCCAAGTACGAAGCCAAATGCGGCTCCGTTGTCCTGTTCAAGCACTTCGACGAAGGCAAGGCCGTTTTCGAAGGAGAAGCAACCGAAGAAGCGCTCAAGAAGTTTGTCACAGCCCAAGCCTTGCCGTTGATTGTGGACTTTAGTCACGAAACCGCTCAAAAGATCTTTGGTGGCGAAATTAAGAGCCACCTGCTGTTCTTTATCTCGAAAGAAGCTGGACACATGAAGGAGTTTGTTGACCCTGCCAAGGAAGTCGCCAAGAAATTCCGTGAGCAAATTTTGTTCGTGACGATCGATGCCGATCAGGAGGACCATACGCGCATTCTCGAGTTCTTCGGTATGAAGAAAGAGGAAGTGCCGTCGCTGCGGATCATCCGCCTAGAAGAAGATATGGCTAAGTACAAGCCGGAAACCAATGATCTGTCGGCGGAGAAAATCGAACAGTTCGTCGGATCCTTCCTTGAGGGTAAGGTTAAGCAACATCTGCTGTCCCAGGATCTGCCCGAGGATTGGGATAAGGAGCCAGTGAAGGTTCTGGTTGCCACAAAGTTCGACGAGGTTGTCTTCGACAAAACGAAGGACGTTCTGGTTGAATTCTATGCGCCATGGTGTGGACATTGCAAGCAACTGGTTCCAATCTACGATCAGCTGGGCGAGAAATACAAGGACAACGAGAGCATTCTGATCGCGAAGATTGATGCTACTGCCAACGAGTTAGAACACACCAAGATTTCTTCTTTCCCTACCATCTTCTTGTACCGTAAGGGCGATAACGAGAAAGTTGAGTTCAAGGGAGAGCGAACGCTGGAAGGATTCGTGAAATTCCTTGATGGTGAAAAGGATGAGGTAATTTATATTTCAGAACCAGATAACACGGAACTATTATTTGTTGCACCTATTCACATCTCTCATCTCGTTTTTCTTTAGCAACCCGAAGAGGAAGAGTCTGAAGAGAAACCAGCAAAGGACGAACTCTAAGCAGTTGCAAGCGCCTTTTTCTGTTGACGGAGGCGAGTACACAATAATAGGCGTGGGGCGGTATCGAAATATCACACACTCCGCGCCGTTTCGATACAGTGTTGCCCAAATTAATCACTCAAACAAGATAGCAGAAAGTTTCACTACCACACCGGCACCACAAACATACATACTGCTGCATTTGATTGCCCACATCTCGTGTCTATAACAGTGCTTCAAAACGGAATGTTGTATTAAGGTCCTCCAGCGAGAAACACTCCGCAAAAGAATTGCCCACTTAGCGAAATTGTCCTAGGAGCAACAAACCGTGTGTAGTAATAGTTATGTAAAACTTGGAAAGAGACTGTAATATACTATATTTTACGATGGAGAAACTGATAGAGAATGCAACGCAACAACATCATTCATCTCGCCGCGATCATTCCTTGGATCTCTTTCGATCGCTCGATACTTACTCAGCATTTACTTCCTAAATCGGAAAGTGGCCCTTTTTCAACACAAGAAACGAACGATATAAAAACGGAAACATCATTTCTTTTCTGAGAATGAGAAACAGCTATCGAAGTACCGAAACGATGAAACAAACCCAGCCCAAGGCCTCCATCGAACACGTTGACAACAAAAACCTTCAACTAAAACAATACACTGCACTGTAAAAGGCTGGTCGCAACCGTAACACAAACATGCATTTGCATTTAGTTTCTTTGTTGACGAGATGAATGTTATATTAACATTAGGAGCTATGAAAAAGTCTAGGTAAAATTACCGAATACTTCTCCAAATACACAAATCGAACTCCAGGGATACGCACCGCAAAATAAAACACTTTCATGAATAACATTCGAAACACTGAAGAAGTTGAGTGATTGATTTTTTCCTTGCCAGTATTCGTTTTCACGAGTTGTTTATTTTCATCTACGATCAAGACGAGTTAATTATGTTCTACAAAGTTTCACTCTCAATATCTGTTATTGTAATAGACTACATAACACAGGCCAGAAAACTATATTCTTCCTTAAATAAAGGTTCAAAAATCGCATTCATTGAAAACATTTACACGTTGATGAAAATGGATTTGAAACTGTACTCGTACACTTCCAACCATTCGAGGATCATGGTGATAGGAATAAAGTAATAGAATAACTGATGTTATTTTGTTTTTCTTGAAACTACCCATCAATAGTAATCTTCTTATCCGGCAACAACCGCAGCAGAGACAATGTTAATCTCTTTTATCCCAAGGGTATACAATTTAAAAAGTACCTAACTTTGTGAAATATGTTTAGTTTGTATTGAAAACCGTTACCATATTTTGAAATCCAATTTAAACTATTTTTTTGTTTTGGTTTTTAAACCATAAAATCCTGCCCCTGCAGATTCAAACCATGATCATAAACTCACGTTAACTTCATTTTTCTCTCGACTGGTCCATTCTCTCTGAAGCAGCTCTCTCTCTCACTCACACGTTGAATCTCTCTCTGAAGCCCGGTCCACACGCTACGATTTGACTGCTACTTTGGACTGTGCGATCGCATCGCACAGACAAATGTGCGAAATTATCGAAATTTAATCATTGCTTCGCCTTAAAAGCTATTTCTTCGACCACTGTGACCGATAAGTGAGCACAACGTATCGGGTTTGCGACGCAAATCGTAATGAAATCGTAACGTGTGGACGCTCCACAGATTGCTACGATCCGATAACGACTTTGATCTGCGCAAACTACAGTAGCAGTCAAATCGTAGCGTGTGGACCGGGCTAAACATTGAATCTCTCTCGAAGGGTCAGGTTGCTTGCTTGGATCGGCACTGTTTCAGTTGCTGCAGCCGCGAGGTAAACAAGCGTGTTTTTTTTCATCTACGTACGAGGAGCCATGAACTGAAGCCTGTAATGTGTGTCGCTCTTGCCCTTTTTGCCCTTTGCTGCAGAGGCGCTGGAAAAAAATCATTCGCGATTTGTGGAAGCATTTATTGTCCATGATAATTTACATAATTATCGCCAAAATATTGAAACTTGAAAGAAAAACTGAATGATAAACGTTAAGCGGAGTGCCCTACCGCCACCGTGCATCTTGTGATTCTGTGAAAAGTGGTACTCGTTCAATATTACAACGTCAACAACGTTAGCAAAATCAGCAAACGCTATTGCAGAATGTTTACCAGTGCGTGTGCGCCTCCCGGTTTTCAATGCTCTATATCTTACGGTGCTAATATCGGTGGCAGACGAAAGTTCTCAAGGTCTCTTGCAGTAGAAGTTCCTCATACTTATTAGAAGACCTCATATTGTTACGTTGATCAGACTAATGCGTTGTAACTCTGGCGGATACTTGGTGGTGTGTTAATATTTTCCTTTTACTCTTCAATTAACGCGTGTGACTGTGTTTGGCTTTTTGTTTTGATTTTGCTACGGACGGTGTATCGATTTTGTTCCTGATGCGTCTGTATGGTGTCTAACAAAAAACGCTTTTTGATCGATCTTTAACAACACCTTATGTAGCCCCACACCAACCCGTTAAATCCCCTTAAGTTAGTGAACATTGCACGCACTTTAGCAATACGTGGTTTCTGCTTTCTTGCCTACATTGGTTCCGGTTTGCGGTAAACTTTCTCTTGTCGCCGACGAAGGAGCTGAGGCGTTACCTTTTTTCTTTTGTCCTTTCTTACGTCTTCCATTGGTGACACACAACCCCATTGCCAGCGCGATGAGGCTTCTCTAAATTGCACGCCAAAGTTAACAGAATAGGATTTAACTGGGCTTGGAAGGCGCAGCATATAGCGAAAACTTTTAATATAACCTTTACCGCATTGATTTATAATTTGAAACATGCAGTGCACAGTGTACATGTGTTGAGTTTTGGTCAGCATGAATCGTCCGGCGCAGCTACGGTTCAATAATCGTCATGGAAACGGTTTGGAGGAAGTGCAATCGGACCAAAAGACGAAGGACTTCCCAAACTTTACGTCATCATCACTAACGGCATCCAGAGTCCCCGGTGTGATTTCCGCGGCTGCAGTTTCTACAGAAACAGCTTCATTATCATCACCGGAAGCCAGCAGCAGTTGCGAAGCAATTTCGCTCAAAACTAGCGTGCCGGAATCAGCCCCAACATCACCACCGAACCGTCCAGGGGTACCACTGCACAAAATAGCAAATCACACGCTGGTTGAGGGAATGAGCCCAGTGTCAGCGTCGCATACAATCCTGTTCGACTTGGATTTTGCAAACACCGAGAGTCCGCATTATACGCTCGTTGCAACTGAGCCCCCCGCTAAGTCGATCCTGGCAAGGCCATCATCGCTTGTTGCCAAGGAAACTACTGGCCACAGCCTGGTGAGCGAAAAAGCAATCACCAGCATCGCGATGCGTGAGCACTTGCTCTACCGATGGCAGCGAATAGCTAAGTTGCATCGCAAATCCGTCTTCAACTATCTGCTCCCCTTATGCGTGCTTGTGGGGCTGCTGATACTAATTTACAGCTTCCGCGAAACTGCCAAAGGCGTACTGTACTGGATCGAAACCCAAAACAGTTGGGTGATCTTTGTGATTTTCCTGTGCATGTTCACAATCGTTAGCTTTCCGGTGACCGTCGGCTACTTAGTGCTGATAATTGCCAGCGGTTACCTATTCGGGTTCGGGTTACGTGGTCTGTTGACGGTAGTGATAGGTGCGAATCTCGGTGTGGCCGTAGCACACAACACGATAAAGGCGCTGCAGAGTAAACTGCCGCTACATAAGTGAGTATTACATCGATTGTTTGCTAAGTCAACATTGTTAGGCAAATGAAGAAAATTTAAAGCGTAAACAAGTTGTACGACTATTCGCCGTCCCGAACCAAATGCAAAGCAAGCCAAGTATCGATCAGTTCATAGGGCACATTTGCTTCTATATTTATCGCCGCATTGATCATTTTTTGAGAAAAACACATCTGCCTGTACCTACGGTTCTGATGTTAACTTCCGAACCACAAAGCGATCAAACCTTTCCGGCCATACTTTCGCTACGTCATCTCGCGGACGTGTCATACTTGATTATAACATTTGATTATGGAAACAATTGAGGATAGAGTGGAATTTGTTCGGTAGATGCTCCGGCAGCGACCGTGGAGTGGCCATACGTGCTACCATATTAGCTTGCCTCTCCTTCCTTCATTGTCCTCTCTCCGTTAACTGCTCTCGATGCTTCTCTGTTCCGACTGGACTATTCGTCCCTCCTATATGTTCGATGGAAAATAAGTCTAGGGTAAGCTAATTTTGCCACACCGTTCGCATGACGGTCACGTTTGTCAGGGTTTACCACTGTCGCTCTGGGGCCCTTTTTTCCTCCGCACAGACACTCGTTTGCTGGCCGTATAGTGCATAAAGATAATTGAAACTAATGCAACCATGGAAGTGAAACGTAAAATGATTTGCTCGTTTTGTCATTTTCACCTGTTTGGTTCTGTTTGGGACCATCTGGGAGAAAGTTATTATCATGCAACAAGTGACGTATTGAACATGTAAATTATTTGGGCTTGATCCTTTGGCTTCCATCCAGCATTGCACGGTAAGTCGTTGCAAGCATGGACAATGAACAATGATGCACTTCTACATTGCACTTTCATACAGAGAAGCTTGAGGACCTCGCTTGAAGCACAGCTAGGTGCTGTACGGCTCTCAACAAAGCTTGAAAAAATCATCGCAATTCTGGATCAGTTCCAAATGAAGCATCATTTTTGATAGTCTTTGCCGCTGGGAATGAGAAAGACATTTTCATTGCCCAAATTCAGACACAGAGTAATTAGAACACAAATTTCAGTTCTACGACTATGTCAAAGTTATGGCTTAATGCATCAAATTCGTTTCAGTTTGCAGCAAACAATGTACATTGTAACACACTTTGCATTTTCTTTCGAGTGGTAGTTCATTTAACTTGTTTACATTACGTGAAAGGCACCCGAATTAAGTTCGTGGTTATTTTTATGCTGCTCTTTTTCGGTCAGCCAATGTTCGATTGATGTTTACGAACACCATTGAATAATATTTCATTTGCACCAGTTTGAACCCCTTTTCGCGTTCCTCGGATCTCAGATGCTGCATGGTTTGAAATGGTTTCAACGGGACAGGCTTGGTTTCAATTTCAATGTAGCTAATTAACCTTTTTGGCCCTCAATGTGATTGGTGAAACGCTTCTGATTTCACGTATGTTCGTGTTTCGGTTTTTTTATCGTCCGAGTGATTAAAGTGATAAAGTTATAGGGGCATACAGAAGAGAGTCGTATTTACACATTAAAACATTGAAAAATGTATAATAACGCCAGTAGATAACACCTTTTTGAAATACCTTCGCCTCTTACTTCATAGGCTCATCAAAAACGAAACCGGACGAGCGATCCTGCGGGTAATATCAGGACCGAGAGCATTTAAGATTGTGCTGTTTGCCCGTTTGACGCCAATACCGTTCGGGTTGCAAAATACCATCTTCGGGGTAAGTTTCTGCCGAGAGGCCAATCGATAATTAATTTTCCACGTGCTGCAAATCCGGCGAGAGTAAAAATCGAAGCCACACGTGTACATTGTCTCTGACCAACTTATTTGTTCACTGATGTAAATATGCATGGTCAATGGTGGAATGCCAAAGTACGAAACGTTCCAAATATGAGGTTTGCAGAAACAAAACCAAATCCCAAACTCGCGTTTAAAGCGATCTTGGTGTTCAAATGAAATGATCTTTATGTTTATGTAATGAGACGAAAATTCCATTTGCTCGAAAGGAATATTGTTGTTTTTTGGACATAATAATCATGGTTTAACAACTTAGGCAAATCTAGCTAAGAAAACCGCGCACTGCCACCGGCCGTCTAACTTGTGTGACCCATTTTCTCTCGAGACGTCAGCGCACACTCCCCAAGTGTTGGTGTAGTGCGTGGCGCAATCGTTTTCTATTCCGTTGGTAGTGTCTACATCTCTCTCGGTTGACGCAGCATCTCTTGGCCATATGTTTCTCAGCAATAAACACATTCGTATTCGTCACAAGCACAGCGTCGTAAAAAATACACTACCAGTTTTAGCTGCGTTGCGTTAAACATTGCGTTTTCTCGAATCGAACAACAATCAGGGGATTTTTGTTCGACGAAGACTGAAACAACGGGAACAACGCTCAGGGAATTTTTATTTGATCAAAATCTCCATATTGGTGCTCTATAGATTACCATATAATGTACTTGTTTTGCATAATGTCTACAAACAAACGGTTCACTGGAACGTATCCAGCACGTTATCATAGTCACGTTTGTTATCCTCAAACAATGTGCCTCTCATAAAGCACTCATTGGAGGAAAAAAGTGGTCTGTTCCACGTTTTCATCACACTAATGGCTCAGCATTTATTTCGTTTGCTTCATGTTGTCGTATTTCCAGATCAGTTCCGTGAACACGCGGAGCTATCATGCCGGAACAATTATTGGGCTGCTACCCGCTCAAACCATCAATGTTTATCTTGGCTCGAAACTGCGGTCGATCCACGAGGTGCTAAATGATCACAATGCCGCGCTTGGTTTAGCCGGATACGGTGTGTTTGTGGTGGAGGTAAGGTGGACAGACGATTGACGACTAATGGTTGCTGCAAATTGCGTTCCTATTTGATTTTTAACATTTTTCTCATTCCAAGGTGATCGTCGGAGCTGCACTGATGGTGTGGGTCATACAGAAGGCAAGGATGGAACTGTCCGCGGCCCTGTTGGCGACAGAAGCTGATTCTGACGAGAAAATATTGATCGAAATCGAAGCATAGTATAGAGAAGCGTCGCATAGAACGTCTTTGGCAAATTCGCATTGACGGTTCGTCAATTTTTGCACGCTCTAGTGAGATAAGTCAAACTGTTGAAATGTGAGCTGTTATAGGTAGAAAGGTTATTTATTGTCCTCCCAAAGAGCTCATTAGTGTAAAAATGGGGAGTTCACAAAAAATAACCATTTGCATTTGTGAACACAATCTCGAACTCACCAAATCAGAACTCATATGGCATTTGAACCGGGGTAGTGAGCGAAAGCGCCCAGCTACTGGCAAGTACCACTATTCGTCGACTGTTTAGCAGAAGCCGTCCATACAGCAAAACAAACTTTGTTAAACTATTTATATTGTCATTTCTTCAAAACTCCTGAACAGACTATTGCTCTAAAAGCTGCAGCTTTAGACGCTGTTTGATATTTAAAATACAGATACGAATGAAGATTTAATCGACTCTTTTCTAACACACAACAAAGTCGCCAAAGGGTCACGTTGTTCGTGCAAGCGTTTGTTATACAATTTGTAGGCATTGCTTTTTTCCAATCGTCTAGCACTAGAACCTGTTCATCGTTCAACTACAAGCAAGACAATGAGATATGAACTGTACTTTGAACTGTGCTGTATGCTTGGTGAAATTCTCTAGTAAGTATATATGTAATATTTATCTTGTATGTTTTCAACTAAATACAAATCCTTTTAATCTTGCAGGGTAAATCATACGTACCTGTGTCAAACGGAGCTCTTTTGTGGATAGTACATGTTGTGGTAAGGTATATCCGAGAACCATTGTTTAACATACTAAACACATATTATTCGTTTTTATGAATCATTCTGCATTCCCCCTACTGTGTAAGGGATCACAGTAACTTTATAATGGAAATAACAGATCAGGCCCTGGGTGTCTTGTAAAAGTCGTCAAGCGTATTGCCAGCATCGCTTCCATAGTCGGCGTTAGTCGTTTATCACAAAATGATGGGGCTAAAACTGAAGCTCGACACATCGATTAACGTGAAAACTCGTTTTATTATGTGACCCGTTTTTTTTTTATTTAAATGCAGAGGTTTCGTGCTAAATTTCACACTACCTCTAGAATATTTGTTGCACTCTACAAACGCTGTATACCCTTGAAAGGAAGACATGTTTATGCTGCGACAATTTCGTTCCATTCATCATGTAAATGCAAAAAGAAATGTAAATGCCGTTCGGGGAATGCTTACAGTCTGGTGAGAAATACTTCGAAAAGAATGGCTAGTTAATGCGAAACGATAATGCGCAATCCATGAAAATCACAGTCGGATTAATCTTAAAGCTTATCACAATTGCGATTGCACGGCCCATTCATCGTCTGCAGCCGCGTTTGCGTTTCTTCATGTGCTGCTCGCAACAGTAATCGACCACGGCCAGTGCGTAGTCAGCATCCGTCGTGCCAATGCACATCGGGGGCTTAATACGAAGAACCTGTTGCAGGAACACATGGGAGGTGGAATATGTGGGAAGAAAGTAAGAAGAAATGAGAATGAAGTGTTTGGATTGAATTTGGGACATGTTTTGTAATTAACGCACAACACGCAGCAAACGCAAGCCCATTAACTGTTAGTACCACGGAGCTTGGCTCCATAACCACATGCTGTTCAGTAGTTGATTTATCAATTAAAGCAATCAAAATTGACCGATGCTTGTTATGAGTTATGTTAAACAGTTGCTTTGCAAGCGACCCCCTTGTAAAATTGTTCCGCTTATTTCCTACTAAGAACCAATTTAAAACAATGCGGAAACTCTCATAGTACCATGATACTTCCCGTACGTCGCGTAGTACGTAGTTGATTTAATACGACAATTCTATCCGTGTTCTCGATTAGGGAATTGCATTATGCCTCTGCGGTTCTACTTTACTAAACATGCTTCGGCAAGGTCTGCGGTCCATTTGAATAATCCAGTTTTGATCATTTATTAAATGTTTTTCTTAGCTTACAATTCCGTATAGGTCGAATTTTGAAATTTTCTGGACCCTTCTGGGACCTGACCGAAGTCTTGGTGACGAGTTTTGAAGATGAAGCAAACCAATTAGAAACCGTTAAGGTGCACTCCCAGTGCTTTGTCAAGAACTTGCAAGGAAAAATCGACGTCCGTTTTCGTTATGCACATCGGAGGCTTTATTCTAAGGACCTGTAGTTAGAAACGGGATTCGGTAATGAAACAGAAACAGGATATGGCATCGTTAGTAAAAGGGGGTAATAGATAGAACGACCATTTGCATTTGATGTGTGATCAATACTTGAACAGTTCATAGCTCTCGAATGTGTCATCGATATCTGTGGGCAGAGCATACTCACATTGGCATTCAGACCGCCGCGCCCAAAGAGGACACCCATGTCTTTGCACATTTCCCAGATGTCCACGAAGTGCGGAGCGCTTAAATGTTGTCTCGTGTTCTTATCGGCCACCAGTTCCACGCCGATCATCAGCCCCTGCAACGAGTCATGGAAAGAACGGGAATGTGAAGGTGGCTGCTAGATAAGAACTGGCTGGCCCTGCTTGTCCGTTTGACGCCCACCAAGTTTGCCAACGACCAGTCTCATCAAAATGATCAATAGGAAAGCATCGTTACTGTCCGAAGTAGGAACTGTTGCGCTGTTGCTGTTGGCACAATTATTAAGCCTAATGCGACCGACGGTTGGTACCAAAATTTGGGTGCCAACCGTAGACATTACGCACGGCAGCAACTGGATAACGGGTCAATTTCCGTCGCCTGGCCATGCCATCGTCTTCCCTGCCAAACTGAACGCCATCATTGCGTTGCCCTCCAGCGTGATTAGCGTGTCCTCACTCGTGCTACCTCAACAAGGTGCCCTACTCTTTCCCGACCATTCGTTTGTGCTCAGTGTGGTCTCTTTGAAGGCAACAGAAATGTCGGTGTCAGTGTTTAGGGCTCCCGGCCGTTCGCCGTACTATTCGGGCAGAAACTGGGCCACATACGACGAGAGCGTTGGTTTCCAGGAACCGCCGAGATTGAACGAAGCCGTGCCTCATGTTGAACGGGTTCCTTGCCAATACGAAAGGGCTCTGTTCCCGATGGAACCTTTGGGTGCACGGACACCGCAGCCGATCGACATGCAGTACCACGAATCGATAGAAGTGGGCAGCATCCAGATAGGGACGGGTTCAGCCGGAGGATTCAACATCTTTCAGACCTTCCTCAGGTCGGAGTTGGGTCAGTATCTGTTCTACAACGCGGATGATACGATCGCCCAGCCGGGAAAGTGTCCGAATGCGGAAAAGTGTCCCTGCCAGGAAGAACATCAGATGGACGCAATTTGCTCAAACGAACGTCCATGCTCGATTCCGCACTGCCTACATCCGATTCAACCGACGGGCCATTGCTGCCCGTTGTGCGGGAGTCTTTTCAAGATGGACATAGCGACGTTTCGAGGTACGTTTGATCTTCGATCGTTCAGCGATAAGCTGCGTCGCAAGATTTCTTCCGGCGAGGTGGACGATGCAGAAATAGATTATCACGTGGGAATAGACCGAACCGGAGGTGCAAACATCGTGCAGGTGGTGATCGTCGACCGCGGTGAATACCGCGAAAAGAGCCGCCAAATGATGAACAGTTTGCAGCCGTTCTTTGACAAACAATTTTCCTTCGGTAAGTTCGGTAAAAATGCAGATGAATGGTTCGATCTATAGTTCCCTTTCGTCCATTGCCGTCCGTACCTCACAGGATACCAGATACTGCACTCCGGACAACCCCATACCTCGCTTGACGGTGGCCAAGTGTTTGGGTTTGTCATCGTGACCCTTCTGGCCACAACTATGTTCTTCACTATCCTTTACGTGTATTACTACGACGAAGGACTAGCTCCGAGGCTTCGGGCAGTGGTACGCAATCAGAACTGTTTTGCGACGCCGTTCGTCTTCGCTCGCTTTGACCCCAACAGTGAAGCGGATGGACTTTCGGTAGATGTGAACTTTACTCCACCGGGACGGACCCCATCATCACCGGAGAGTGCGTCGACGATCACCGATGGACTGTTGAATGCCACGTCGTTCGATAACCCAATGTACGGGAGTGGGACCAAAGAAGAACCTCTTGCGGAAGCTTTTGATGATGTAGAGTTGCATGTTAAATAGTGAAGCTTCATTACCTTTCCACGCACATCGCCAATAATATCGTGTTTATCTCGCAAACGCTCCAATCCTTTCAACATGTACGTTCCCACTTCCAGCGAGTTCTTCTGCAGGGCTTCCTCGTCGATGACCTGTAATAAACGGAGTGGTGAAAGGGTAGTATGGTTGTTGTTTAAACGTGACACAATACTAACATCGAGGACCGCCATTCCGACGGCGCTTGCTAGCGGATTGCCACCGAATGTATTGAAGTGCAGGGCTTGCGTGAGTACCTCGGCAATCTTGCGGGACGTAACGACAGCACCGATGGGGAACCCGTTGCCGATTCCTTTCGCCATGGTCACAATGTCGGGCAGTACGTCATGCCCCTGGAAACCCCAAAAGTGATCTCCTGTTCTTCCGAACCCGGACTGCACCTCGTCCGCAACGAACAGCCCTCCGTTGGCCCTCACTAGTTCCGCAGCTCGTTTAAGGTAACTCTTGGGATACTGCACTGACCCACCAACTCCTTGGATGGACTCTGCGAACATTGCGGCCACTTTACCGCGCGGCAGAGAGTATTTAAATGTCTGTTCCAGTTGCTCGTAGTACATGTCCGACGCGCTGCAGTCTTGATCGCGACAGGCACAATCGCGCGTTGTTTGCACGGGTGAGTCCCGGCAGTGTTTGCCGCCCCAAAGCCCAGAGTACGGATCCGGATTCATCACGTGCTGAATGCCGTTGCTGACGCCGGGCAGCGGATAGCGCCAGGTGGAATGCGCCGTCAGTCCCATGGTGTACGGAGACGCTCCGTGATAAGCGTTACGGAAGCTAATAATGTCCGTGTTTCCCGTGTACAGCCTTGCTATCATCATCGCCAAGTCGTTGGCCTCGGAGCCCGAGTTGACGAAGTATACGTTCTTCAGATCACCCGGCATTTTGGCCACCAACTTTTCCGCATATTCGTGCACCTTCGGGTGCATATAGATGTTCGTGGTGTGCCACAGGGTGTGCAGTTGTTCCTCTAAAGCTGCATTCACTTTTCTACGAGCAGAACCTTCCAAATCAGAATCGTTCAACGGTTCAAACTCACAAACGGGCATACTCACGGATGACAATGACCCACGGAAACAGTGACGATACCGCCGAACATGTCCAAGTAGCGTTTGCCCTCGTGATCGTACAGCCACTGCATTTTGCCTTTGTGAATGAGTAACGGTTTTTTGTAGTAAGAAGTTACGTTCGGCGTCAGAAACTGTTTCCGCATGGCAGTAATCTGCTCGTAGCTTTTGCCCTTATAAAGAGGTGCCTCATTTTGTATTTTGGGAAGCTCTGGTGAATCCTGTGGCCGAGCGATCGGTACTGTGGTCAGCGTTCGGCATTGGTGTTGAACGCGGATGGAGTGTGCTGTAAAACATAAAGGGATTGCGTTTAATACACTTGTTAAATTTAAACTACGATCCGATGATCAGGATTATTCAACATTTTAATGAACTTTCATTGCTGCGCCAGTAAACATAAATATTGGTATTATTTTTCCCTGCAAGTTGGAATTAGGACCCGTTCGGCGACCACGTCACAATGAAATATGTAGCACCACAGTTGCGGACAGCAAAAACGAAAGATGGCGTTTTGTTACCAAGAAGACCCCAACTGCATTCCATGCAATGCATTGCAATTGCATAAACGTAGTAATCAGAAATGCAATCAACTGAAACATGTCATTTGATGCACGTGCTGACCACATGATCGTGTTTTGTATGTACTAAACCAATAGCTTTTTCCTCATAAAAATACCCAAAACTTTACTCCATTCACTGAACACGGAGTCAAGGCTTCGTTGCGGTCGAAGAGGTCAGTTTTATTTACATTTTTATTTGCGCACTACTGAAAGACTTTATTCTCGCCGCGTATTGCTGTATTGGTGTTGCCTATTATCATACTGCTTCAAGAGGTCAAACCGGTTCCCCGAGAAAAAAGGTTTGTTACGGAGTGACTATTGGTTCTATCGTACGCGGATGTTGAGTCCAACGTGCGCGCGTTTTGGGTGTGCGTAGGACCAGGGAGCCAGAATTAATAGAACGGCCACTTGGAAGCGTATGTAATACGAACCGGTTCGCATGGCAGTTAATCAACAGTTAGAACGGGGGTCGGTTGAGCTAAAAATAGCCCTACACTACATGCGAGCAGATTGAAAGAATTATTTCCGGCTTATTGTTGATTAAGCCGAGCATCAACGGTCGACGCAATTTCTTTTGCAGCCGTTTAGTTACTGAGCCCATACTTGAGTACAACAAGGTCGTGTCACGCGCGATTGGAAAGGATCTTCGAATCAGACCTTCAACTCTGTACCATTTATCAATGGAATTGAAGAACTGCAAAAATCTCACGTACGCCAATGCGCCACTTTTTGCTATGGTCGTAGCAAGATACCTGATCGCACGCACGTTCACCATGTGCAGCTGAGTTAAACACGTGTGAATATCACAAGCCCTCACTGGTTTTCGTACCACATCGATCGTAAGTCACAAAGAAATTGCTACAATTGACTCCACCACCACCACCACCACCATTCACTCGAATAAGCGAACCCTCAGCATCACAAACTAACCTGATAACGTGCGAAGATTGCTCAGATACATGTTCGGAACGAAATGTGTTTAAAATCGAAAAATCCTCGAACAACAGCTTATAGTGCACTTCGAACGCGACGCTAGTTAATCAGTCTGCGATCGTCGTCGTCTTTCGGTGATCAATTTACGCGCGATGGCTCTGACGCACGGAACCAACCGTCCGTGGACCAACCCTCTTAACGTCGCGAACACCTCACAAGAAATGAAGCAGAATCTACCGCGCTCCGCGGCCGGTCACAAACTGAGACGGTTGCAATCGCTACAGATTGATTAAATATTGAAGCCGTTCCGTGGCCGTAGCGGCTCTTACGGAAACAATCAAACATTAGACATTAGGCCGCGGTGGTATCAGGGACCTTTTTTCTACTTCCTAACCATTCTTCGCCTTTGAGCTGAACCAGTCATTGCCTTGCCTTAATTTGCAACGTATTTATTTAATCAACGCTATACAACCAGCTATTTAATATATTCCGGTCGAAACTCGGTTCGAAACGATTTTATTGCAAGTAGGCTTTGTTTGAGGCTCTACCAGACCATATTGTTTTTTTTACTTTAAATGAAAGTGAAACAAATTCGTGGATTTGGATATCGTTAAAAAAACTGCTGTACTGCTTAAAAATTAACCTTAATTTCGTATAAACCTCTTATTGTTCAATATACATTTTTAAAAGTATAAATGAACAAGGCTATAATATTACAATCCGGATATGAGTGTTTATTTTTCGAATTCGAATATTCAACTGATTCGACTACGGTTACGAGTGAAAGAGCACGATTGAGTTGGTTAGTTTCGTTAGTTTCACTTCCTCCCCTTATTAATATGCTCGTTTTCCAGGCTTTCATGGACTTTATTGTGAAATTGGCAGATTTAATCGTAAAGGTACTTTTGGCGTTCAACGGCTTTAGCAAGATTCCTTTGGAAGTCGTATAAATCGCGCATCTTGGAGCATCTCCATCGCCGGAATTGGGAAGCTACGACTTCCCACTGGCGACGGCAACTTTGATATGACGCTTCACTGCACTTTGCACGGTGCGTTGTCTTGATGAAACACAAGATACAAATCAATCAAAACAATGACAAAACTGCATGCACCGTAATCGCCAGAAATTTCGCTCGAATGAAGAGGTTATCGCTGAAACTGAGGCCTTGAGGCAAAAGATAAATCGTTCTACAAATTGCCACATCGGCGCTGGAATGATTGTGTGGCTCTTGATGGAGATTACGCAGGTGAAAAAAGCCAATTTTACGCAATTTCTTTGTTGGGTTCGGGACTTTTCAGCCCACGTGTTCAAACTCATAAACGACGTCCATATTAAAGACGGAAACCTTCTAAGGTATTGTGTCCAGGGAAAGGATGTGGGTTTTGCTTTCAAATCCTGGTCAAAGGACGACGGATGGATAGACAAGTTTAATATTACTGATATTTATTGCCTTTATTATGACATTTTTCTCACCGTCGCAACACATTCACTCGCTTCCAGCGACTAACCCACGGTTAACTATTTCCGGTACTTTGCTTTGCGGTCCATCGACTTCAACTCGCCCTGCTGCCGGGTGGCGTCGCCGAAGATGCGTCTCACCTTCTCCTTGCGCTCCCGATCGCTCTCCATGCGCCGCTTCATCTGCAGCTTCGAGATGTACTCGTTATCCAGCCGCAGTTCGCGGGCCGCGCTTCGTGATGCCCGTTTTACTTTTTGCTGCATTTTCTTCCGCTGCTCCCGCACCGAAGCGTTCGTCTTCGGGCGTCGCCGAATATCGTCGTAGACGGGCGCGATTTTCGGTTCGAGCAAGCGCAACACTTTCGGTTTCTTCTCCGCCTGCACGAGGTACTGGCACGGTCGAAGCACCAACCCGGTCACCTTCTTGAGCGCCGTGTGGACGGCATTCTTGACCACTTCCGGAGCAGCGCTAACCCTCGAGAGCGTCTCCAGGTGTGGCTTGAAGTGTCCCGCTATGGTTTGTATGGCCACACACTGGTCCAGCTGGGTGCAGATGGCCGAAATCATCCCGACCGTGCTCGCCACCGCGCGAGCTTTAAACTCTTCCGTTATTTCGGTGTGCATAAAATCTTCGGCCAAGAGTTGACCGCCCGCCCCGTTGCGGTCGCTGCGACTTACGCTCGCGAAGGCAAGCGAATGTGGGGCCACTCTAAACGTGCTCCTCTTTTGCGCCTGCGGCTCACGTTCCGGACGCGCAAGAAGCAAAACGTTGTTCAAGAAGTCGTGCGCGGCCGACAGGAAGCGTTTCGATTGTTCCACACACTCGAGCACCACGGTCACCAGGAACAGGCCGCGGGTGAGATCGCGTCGATTTCTCACGTAGCAGCGCGTCAGTATCTCGCTCACAAACACCAGCACCGGCGTCACGATCGTGTGCCGCGCGTCGGAAGCGGAATACAGCAGCGGCACCAGCTTGAGCATGACCAGCGTGGACAGTGCGGGGTATCGCCGGGGGCTTGTCCGATACTCTTCATGCTTCTCTTGAATCACCTCGAGGAAGATGTGGCCCGTGTCGATTGGATCCTTGACCGCCAGATCGTACAGATGCGGTGTCAGCAGGTGTACGGCTTTGAAATCGTTTGCCAACGACGGTTCTTTTGCCACCCGGAAACGGTCCGTTAGCTGCTGGAGCAGATACACAAACAGTAGACGTCGGTTCGCCTTGCTGGTGGGATGGTTTTGATTGCACTTTTCCACCAGCTTTCCCACGATGGCCGCCCCGTGCTCAACGCTTCGGTTCGCCAGCAGCTCAACGAACTCTTCGTACTGTTTGGGGAACTCAAGAAATTGAGGAATCTCGAATTTTCGTGCCTGCGGAGCGGTTTCCCTGGGACTGGACTCAACTGGTCGCGTGGCAGGTATGCTCGGCTGTTCTGGTTCCCCTTCGTCGCTGCTCTCCGATGACTGCCCACCGTTTTGCAGGTCCGATAGGTTATCCTCGTCGTCCCCGCTCGAATCATCGTCCGTCTCCTGGTCTGTAGGTTCATCGTCTACATCATCGGCGTCGTCGTTCTTGGCCTCTTTGGAAATATTGCTGGCATCGTACAGCGTTCCCGCATCGTGCGCTTCGATATCGTTGTCCGGCAGGTCCGGTTCTTCCACTGCGTAACACCCATCGTCCAGTGCATCGGCCGAGCGATGCTTCTGCGTCACGTTCGGTCCCTGTTCCGCCTCAATCTTCATCCGTTCCTGCCGTTCGCGCTCGAGAGTCTCTCGTTTCTCCTGTTCCGTACGAGCCTGTTCCTCCGACTTTAGCTTCTCGGCCGGTGCGCCACGGCGTTCGAAGATCATCTCGCGCATTACCCGATCGTAGTCGTCCAACTTTGGCCGATCGCTGTCCTTACGCAGGTGCTCACCGACCTGTGGCATCAGCATCTTCAAGTTGCTGTCCAGCTTCTGCATCATTTCGTACACTTCGTCGTTTTCGCGCTGCTTGTCCGCCTTCAGGCGCTTCGCGTTCGCAATCATCTCCTCGATGACCGTTTTGCGATCCTTCCGATCCGGGTCATCCTCTTCATCGGACCCTCCGCCGAAGTGAGCCGCACTCGTAAAGGCATCTGGGAAAACAGGGAAGAAAAGAAAAACCGTTCCGATAATGAAGCGAACCGAGTGAACGCATCGAGTCACACCGTACCATCGAGCAACCCGCCGTCGTCGCCGTCGCCATCATCGTCGTCATCGTTATCCACCGGATCATCGAAACGCTCGAGCTCCTCCAGCGTTTGGCCGCGATGCGTTAGGCTCAGGTTGTACATTTCCTTGCGCCGCGACGCGTTCGACTGCTGCTGCTGCTGGCGAAAGTTCTTCCCGTCCTTGCGTGCATCGACGAAGCGGTTCGTTTTGTGCTGCGCCGCAAACTCTTTCCCCAGCGTTCGCTTGCGAGTTTCGATGGCCCGGGAACGGAGGGCACCCGGCTTTACGCTGGCACGTATCGATTGCCGCGATTGTGGGTCCCGGTTCAGGACGGTGAACTTTGCCTTCAGTACCTGCGTCTCAAAAGGGTTGGGTTTGCGTACCGCTCCGGGTTCTTTTCTTTGGAACAACTTTTCCGAGCTGACACGGTTCCGTTTCGATTTCATGATGCTGCAGAGTTAGGGGCCACGAACCACACGATCGTCAGCGTCGGCCACGGATGATTTCCCACACAATCGCTCACCGATAATTCCACCCAAACACCGGCAATGCCAACGATTCCTTCCGGATATTGAGCATTCAAACATTAAGCGCAACTGAAACGAACAACCTCGTGCGAGTTATCCGACAAGCAAAACACGCGGCTCGGTTTGTTTACGTACGTCACCGGGGGCTGTCATTTTGTTCGACATTTGAGGCTGGAACGAAAAATGCCTACTAGTTTGTAATTGTTTTGTCAATTCATTGTTTCCCCACAGCGCCGGTAGAAATTGGTTTACGTTCTTTTCATATCAACGCAAAATTTGTGAAATCCACTTTAGAAGCCTTTTCTTCTGCTAATCAAATCATCGTAAAGGCTTTATGAAGCCTTTTCTGGTGCCCTCTACTGTAACTACTTGCGGCTTTTGTGACGTTTGCTGTCAAACCATAAAATGCCGCCTGCTTGATTTTGCCTTAGGTTAGAACGAAAACTCGGTGATCTTTTGTCCAAGAAATTGTTCAGAATGATTGAAAAGCAGCAGGAGGAAACCGAAGAATGGCAACTGGACAAAGATTCCGAAGAGGCTACCGTTCCGTTGACGAAGATTGTCTTGCGTAATGTGACCGAATTAACCGTGGCCGGGTTGACAGCACTCTGCAGACACTATGGAACCGTGAAGGATGCGTTTAAAATCAAGCAAGGAACACTCGCGTTTGTGGAATTCTCCTCAGAAAAGTACAACACACGTGATCCGTGGAAATCCTTCCACCCGTTACTAATCCCGTATGTTTGTTTTATCGCAGCGAAGCGACAGTGGCCGTGCAGCAGCTCAACAGCAAGCGCGGGTTCAACTTCCAAGCGGATTTTGCACGTCCCAAGGAGAGCGCCTCGGAACCCGTTCTCGTTCCCGTGACCAGTACTCTGCTGGACGAAGATTCATGGGAAGAAGCATCTTCGAAGCGACGGTTCAATCTGTCGTTTTCGTTGCCACTGTGTATCAACTTTCCGGAGCGCAGCACACTCGAGACACGGTCCGACTATTTGGCGAACACTGGCGAAAGCTCCAAACTACGCCAAACGGACCCGGAATGCTTTTTTAGCATCTTCAAAATAACGGAACAAGCGACCGCTGTACCCAACCAGCAGAAAACGTTCAAACCGGTCGCAATAAAATCCGGTACCTGTTACACACATCGGGGTCTCAACGAACAGGAGCGTAGCAAGTTTGGCCCCATCAGACGGTGTGCCGTGTGTCAAGGCTACGGGTACGCTTACTGCCCAAAATGTGGCACTTCGTACTGCTCCATCGCGCACCAGAAATTACATCGTGCCGAACACGCTCTCAGCTGCGAGGCCAACCGTCCTCAGCTGCCGAGGACAGAAAGTATAAGCAAAAAAACCAACGGATTAAATTCAAATCAAGGAAAATTGACTCGCGACGCGCTTCCGCTGAAGGCCAAGGTGAACATCACTGCCGTCCTGACGCATAATCAGGTATTCGTTCGATCCGCCGATGCTGCGGTCGAGCGCGAGTACCTAAAAACGATTGTTGACGTGGCCAAAGCTGGAGCGCTTGCGCTTGGTGACGAGGGACCAAAGGTGGAACCGGAAACAGGCGGCATTTATCTGGCCCCGTACCAACCGCTGGGAGTCTATGCACGCGTACTGGTGACGGAGGTGAGCGGTACCTTCTCCAAGTGTGTCTACGTGGAGTACGGCTTGGTGAAGGTAGTGTGCAACGATACCCTTTTGCCCATCCACGCGGCCGAACTAAGGTATCGGAAGGTGTTCGTGTACAAAGTATGCCTGGTCGGCATCACGGAGGAGTATGGGATGGTCGACAAAGCCGTCGCGTACTTGAACAAGCTGAAGGATGCGACCCTGTGGATGACCTACAGCTTGGTGCAAGGCAACTTCGTCGACGTTCGGCTGCGAGTCGGCCCAGAAGGAGAAATTGTGAACGACATCATTAACCGCAAGATCGAGGTACCTCCGTTGCTGACGGAGAGCGACCACGAAGCGTACATCATGTACAAGGTATGTTGGTTTTTGTTGTCTCACCAGCTCAAATACCATAATTCAATGTTCCGTCCCTTCTTTTCGTAGAAAATGGCCCAGTCGGAGCCGATCAGAGGCGAAGCGAAAGCGATCATGATCCTCAATCGAACCACCATCCAGCTGGACTACCGTGTGACGTGGATTGCTGTGCAAGATCTGGCGTACTTGGAAGATTTGCACAAAGCGTTGCAGAGCTATGGCAAGAAGGTCACCGAATTCCGGCGCAATGTGACCCCGCGGCTCGGAGAGCTGTGTCTCGTGCGCTACGGAAGCAACTGGTACCGTGCGGTTTGTCACGAGACTGCCGGCGACTCCAGACCGGCACTGTTCCTCTGTGATTACGGGTGCATGGTGCTGGCCAACTTGACCGACATCCGCAAGATACCGGCCCAGTTTGCGACCGAGGTGCGCACTCACGACGGGATAATCGCCGGTCTCGAGGAAGCCAAGGCCGACGGGTTCAAGATGGACTCGTTATTTTTCGATCTTTATCTGCCAGAAAATGAAGTGATGGCCGTAGACATTACGGAACTGG
The DNA here is from genome assembly GCF_943734635.1 of Anopheles cruzii. NCBI lineage: Eukaryota > Metazoa > Arthropoda > Insecta > Diptera > Culicidae > Anopheles > Anopheles cruzii. The sequence continues at coordinate 230,389 of NC_069144.1, forward strand.
AAATTCCACCGCAAAGTGAAGGGGATGAGGCGGATAAACATACGGTGCTAAGTGTGCCTGATCTGACCAGTTTTCTCAAATCCTGTCGAAACCGATCAAACGAATCTTAACGAATCTTCACGTCTAGCATTCAGATATCTTTAATATAAAAGTAAAATTGCTTTTTTAAACATTAATTCCAAGTTTTTCGTGTGCCAATGTGCCGAAACATTCGCCGAACTTTTGTTCTCAAAACCGTCCGAAATTATTTGTCTTGCCAAACTGTCATTCACCAGCCTGTCAAAGCGAGCAACAGCTGATCGAAGTAAGCAGAGAGCGGTGTGTTTGTACAGGATTAAACTTTTTCCGCCTGTGCTACGTTGTTCCGCGATGGTGCACTGAAACCTGAAGGAGAAAGTTGTGGCCACTGGAACCGTTGGAAGCTTCCTGTTGCGTTGCTGGCTGGGCTGTTCGTGTAAAGAGCGTCCAAAATCGTTTGATCGACATTTTCGAGCGCGAGCGGTGTCAGCATAAGGTGCGTGTCTAAAAATAGGTATCTGCCCGCCGTGGGGTCTTTGATTTATGCTCTTTTCTTGGCCGTAGGGGGGCGGATCGTCCACATTGTCTATGCTCGCGGCCACCGAACGTTCGCGGTCTGGATAGAGCAGTGCGCAAATACTTGTGAGCACCTTCGGCTTCGGGGCAATCGGCGCCACATCATGAGTGAACTGGCGACAAAATATAACCTGATCGACGAAAAACCACCCTTCAATGCACCCTTGAAGGCACAGTACAAACAGTGAGTACTACTCATTCGCAGGGAGCGCGTCACCTGCAAAGTAATCCCTCTCACTCGGTCTCTTCTCTAATCTATAATCCGTTCGTTTGCAAGGGGGTTCGCCTTCTACACGATGCGCGAACGGTTACCCATCATACTCACCCAGGTCATCGATCAACTGGCGAAAGACAAGGAACAGATAGTGGCCAATTTTGGGGGCGAGACGGCCCGGGACGAGCTGAAGGCGGCGATCGGGGAAATATCGAAGCTGAAGTACGAGCTACAGACGGACAAGGACTTCAAATCGATCCGCAGCGCCGTGGGCGATGAAGCACTGTGGAATGGCTTTATTGAGGGGCTCGGCGAAAACAATTCCTACTACTCGGCCTGCTGGCTGTATGCCGAAACATACATGTACCGACGGTTGAACAACATCTTCGAAAACACGTAACTATTAGCTGGTCAAGAGGTTGGTTGTGTCTCTTTACGTGTCTTTTTCGTGTGTTCCTCTGCACAGCACGACGCTCCAGAAGCTGGACTACTTCCAGCAGCAAAAACACAAGGCACTAACCAACTCCTACGATGCCATGGTGGCCGTGCTGCGATCGATTGAAGCGTTCAACGAAACCAGCCGGACGCCCGAGGAAATCGGAGAGTTTTTCCGCAAGCTGCTGAAGGTATGTCCCCTTTCGGAACTGAAAAGCCGTCCAATGTGGAATCCTTGAATTTCTGCTGTTTGAGACTTTTGAAAAATAACTTTTCATTCCGTTTCATACAGCTAAACCTGTGGGGTAATCGCTGCGACCTCTCAATCAGCGCCGGCCAAGACGTCAAACAGGACGGGGATCCGTTCAGCTTGCTAGAAGCGCTCGATCGTTGCATCGTCAGCGACCAAACGCTCGATATATGGCGCTGTGTTTCGTCCGCCGACAGCGACGACACCGATCGGGTGGTGGAGATCATCAACGACAACTCTGGCTACGAGCTGTTCACCGATCTGTGCCTGGCCGATTTCATTGTGCACCATCGAATCGCGCCGAAGGTGTGCTTCAACGTGAAAGCCATACCGTGGTACATCTCGGACGTGACACCGAAGGATATGCAGTGGACGCTCGACACACTGGCGGGCCACGCGACGCAACCGCTGCTTTCCCGCTTCGGAACACGCCTAAAGCAACACTTCGACACGGGTGCCTTCGAGCTGCGGGCGCTGAGCAACTTTTGGACCTCACCGTACGAGTTTTGGCACATGAAAGACATTGCGCCGTCCCTGTACGAGACGCTCCGTGGGGCGCTGCTGCTGATATTCAAAGGTGATCTCAACTATCGCAAGTTGTTGGGCGATTTCAACTTCCCCTACACGACACCCTTCGCCGAGGTGCTTCGCGGCTTCCGACCGACCAACCTGTGCACGCTGCGCACCGTCAAAGCGGATCTGATTTGCGGGCTGCCCGACGGACTGGCTGACGAGTTGCAGCGGAAAGACCCCACCTGGATGGTTACTGGTGAGTACGGCGTCATACAGTTTGCCCCCAAATGATGGCCACGGCGCACACGAGAAGAGCTACGCAGTCCGAATCTGGTAGGAGTGGGCCCAGTGACAGAGTGCAACAGGCCGGGATTTGATTGTTGCCATCAGCTAGTTGTACGTTTTCTTTTGGTTTTTGGCTAATAGCAACTCCGCAATAACAGGTAGTACAGCCCGAGAATTCACAAGTCAAACAAATCGAACCAATAAACACTGTCCGTTTTACAGAAACACGAGAGAGGGGACAGGACACTGTCGTTGGCAGTTCGTATAAAGATGACCGAAAAAAATGGCACCGAAATGGAGTGATAATGATATAAGTCCTCTTGCTCTTGTAACATCATTGCTACACGTCCAACTGTAGAAACTTACCTGAAATTCTGCCATCTGTTGTTGGCAAAATACAACTTCTTTTCGGACGTTGATTAACATTTCGATTAACATTTCGATAGAAATTACAATATTTTATTCTTCCATCAACATTGTAGCATATTAATCTACATCACAGAAATAAGTTTCTGCGCGATAACTCACAGAAGCGATCCTGGCCGTAGCGTACAATCGGGAAACTGGTACCGATACAGTTGAAAACAAGGAAAGAAGCTCTTGGTAAAGTTACGGCTTTTTTAAAAAGATTTTTTTTAATATTGTAAGATAATTCGCCATTTCAATCCAATGTTGGGGAAAGAGGTGGTGTTAGAAAATATTCTTTCTAACCATCCAACCAAAAAAAAGGCGGAACTATTAATTGCTTAGCTGATTCATTTTACACGAACCAAAAAATTGTGTCCCGTTTCTTGTTACAATTGGCGCGGAAAAGGACTATTTTCTCGCCCGCGCGTGCTTAAGTAGCCCGTCGCTACTCGAATTCTACAGTAAATTTTGCCGCGCTGGCAGTCGGTGTTATATCAGGTGGGCTCATCATCATCATCTCTAAGCACAAATAACAAATTCACTGTGCACTGGCTACTAGACCATTAAACATGGCTAACAAAAAGCAGATCCTTTTCATCTGTCTTCTCCATCCATCCATCCCTGTCCATCTGAGTGGAACCTGAGATTAAAAGACGAGGACCTGTCAACATTGGGACAATACCGTCAACTATCGATGCGTTCAAGTGTAAAGTATTCGAATTCAAGATTTGAGACCATCCGAAAGCATATGTGCCATTCACGTCCCTGGAGAGCGCCGGAAGAAAACTTCGATCCGATCCGAACTGTAGTGACGTCGAGCAAGAAGACGAAGGATGAAGGAAAGCTGATTACGCTGAAGGTAAAACACAAGATGGATCGGCTGGTTGCACCTTTAGAGCTCGTCGGAAAACGCTTATATCGAGAGGCCCTTAGAGTTCCCCAAACAACAATATTAAAGGTTACCTCCTAGCTCTTTTTTGACACCTCTCCTCATTGATATGACTATAATTATATGGCTTCACTTCCAAACTTAATTGTATTCTACCTTCCTCACGTTCGGTCTAGGAATCACGTAGTTCTGGTGCTGTCCCAGATTCTTATATCTATCCGATGCGTTCGATCACAGTGCGGGGCAGATACCGCATGCTGAAATGGGAAACAGAACTATAAGTTGTCCGATTGATATGTTTCATTCTAATGTGTTGGACACATAAACCAATCGCGCTCACCTGATTCGACATTCATTTCGATTGTCTGAATGTCCGCACCGGAGTGCTGGTGAGGAAAGGAAATATTCTCATTCGCAACTGCAGTTTTGCGGGCAACCCTACCTCGAGCACCAAAAAGGGAATCGTAATATGCGTCAGCTGCAGAATAACGTTGGAAAACTGCATCATTAAGGATTTCTCCACCGGAATCTACAGTAACCACGATTGCTCGATTAGCTTGATCAACTCAATCATTCAGAACTGTGGTACCGGCGTGGAGATCCTCGATCAAACCAAGGTTCTGTTAAAATCTGCAACGGTTTGCGATAGCCGCCAGTATGGTATGCTGTTGGAGGATTTTAACGAGGATGAAGATGCTGGGGAAACACTCAAAAGCACCATTACACGAGCATCTAATTCGTCGCAGATCTACGAAGGCCGGGAGGAGTTTAGCTTCGAGGGTTACTGCGAATTTCGCGGTAATGCGAAGGGACATTTTGCCATCCGCAAGGGATGCAGCAGCCTTTTCGACAGTTCGTGCTTCATCGAAGACGACGACGAGTCGGCAGACGCATCAATCATAGAAATCGTGATCGATTGACTTAGCGGGGTTCGGGATGAGTGCTACGGTTAGTTGGCGTCAGTTGGCCATTTTTTCTGTCGATTTCCTCCGTAAACATATCCCGACGCCAGTTCCGCTGATAGTTCCGCTGATAGAGCAGTCGGTAACGCTCTTCGCTGTCAGCGCAGCTGGCCGTGGTTCGAATCCCGGGATCGGTTGTAACTCAACCGGCCATGGTTTCGATTCCCGATACCGGCGTGACAGGGGGGTTGGCGCGGGGCTAACAATCCCGTCCGTAAAAAAATTAGATGTTACAGAAGAGCATCAGAGATTAACATTGTCTCTGGTGCCAGGCCAAGACTGCTCAGCGGTTGTAGCGCCAAAAGAAGAAGAAGTTCCTTAGGTGGGAGTGGTTCGCAGAGTACTTATTTTCTGCATGCTTCATGTTCTATGGCCGACTAGGAAAAGTGTTTTTGTCCCCAGCTTACCGGACCCACCACTTTAGTGTCATTCGTCCAATCCCCAGTATTGTGATGTGCGAATTTCGTAGTAGTTATATCGTTCATGTTTTGATAGTTGGCATACGTCCTTTGCTTGTTTGCCCCATGGTTCAAGGTTAATTCTGTATTAATTTGTCTACCGGTTTTTTGTTTTTTCTTTGCAGGCGATAGTACCGATGGAAGATTGCTTTTGGTGAAATGTTAACTTCCTTTCATTTACGCGGCATCATTTTACACTTTCGATCGAATGTGTTGGGCTCCACCGTTGCGTCTTAATTTTGTCATTGTTTTTGGTTTTCTAAAAACAAACGAATATTCATTGTCGCTGAAGGACCACCACCGGCAACAAATCAATGTAGCAGCGAACCCGAAGTCCCGAAGCATCAATCCATGATGGGAGAAATGGCGCGTAAGAACCCGCTTTCGAATTCCTTCTCGGAGAAACGCTCGACCGAGGCACGAGCGGCTTCTCGCAGTTTCGCGTTGTAGTCGGGCGTATTGTACAAGATGGTGGCGATACAACGTGCGTAATCGTAGGCATCGAACGCCAGGTAGCCATTCTGGCTGCCCTCTGACGTTTCGACAATGTCCATCAGTGGGCCACCGGAGCGGTTGGCCACCATGATCAGCCCGGCCGCCATGCAGTCCACGACGCTGATGCCGAAATGTTCATTCCACATGCAGTGCAGTCCGATGGTGGCGCGCTGATAACACTGCAGCAGTTCCGCGTACGACACATTCACCCGAAACTCGACCGAGTTCTCGAGCGACAAATGCTTCGCCAGATCCTGCATGTTCTTCACCCGGACGTGATCCTCCTCGTCCCGGCACGACCCGACGATCTGTAACCGCAACCGGTTCCAGAGCGCCTCATCGTTGTTCAACAGGGTGCGTAACTCGTACATGGCCTGCAGTTGCAACGGATGGTCCTTCTCCGGTCGGTACTGGCCCACCGAAAGAATGATGATCCGATCATCGAGACCTTCCTCGTCGTCGTCGTCGTCCGCCTCCTCTTCTCCTTCGCTCTTCCGCTCCCCGAGTCGCTTCAGTTTCGACACCTCGCAAGGCGGGTACACTCGGTGCGTCTTGTAGGGCACGTCCCACAGCGACACGATGTGGTTCTCGGTCCACGTTGAGTTCACCATGATTGTGTCGGCGCAACGACCCACCCAACCGTAGACACGGGAAAACATCCGATAGTAAACTATCTTCAGCCACGTGGCGAACGGGTTCTTCGCCACGTACCCGCGGTTGTTGTAGCTCTGGGTCTGCGACTGCACTCGGCGCAACATATCGGTGCTGATGGTCGGGTAGTGCGTGTAGCAACCGATTTTGCAACCCCCGAAGTAGGCGAACACCGGGTACGTGAAGGCGTAGCCCATCGTGTCGACATACACGTCCGGTTGTAGCTTCAGCAGCGCCTCAAAGGCCAGCACTATCGAGCCGAGGCTTTGTCCCAGCAGCGTGAAGTGCGGGTAGCACGCGGCCTCAACCCAGCGCCGTTTTCGCAGGAAGACGAACGAAATTTGCTCCGCGTTGAGATCAAGATTAAAGTTGCGCTCCGCCTTCGCCAGTATTTCCGCCGGCGTAGCATCCATATCGCCGGTGTACACGTACAACCGGATGTCGTCGTAGCGCTGCTGAAGTGCCCGCAACGCGCACCACAGCACACGCTCCCCGCCACCACCGGCATTGCAGTACGGATGGAAGAACGCCACACGCTTTACGTTCTGATCAGGCCGCTTCCGACGCTGGAATTTTATTAGCTGCCGCAGGAGCACACATACCGTCAGAAGCCCGATGCCAACGAACGACACGAAAAACAACGTCACATACATTCTGGGACGAGACAAAAAGACGCACAATGGAGACACATTATTTGCCTATTTCAATGCGTTCACAATCACTCATAATACTTACAAACTGCACCAGCAGAAAGCGGCTCCATTGGCGTTCATCGCACTACTTTATGCAAAAAGGCAACGCACCATAATGTAAAAATACCGTAATAACGTTCACCAGCTCCAAATGATGCGATCGAGCGAAAAGTGAGCGAAAAGTGTCTCAAAAGTCCAACCATCGAGCTCCAACGAAGGCAAATCTGGCGTGTCAGCGGCGGTCGAGTTGTCACACCTTCTCGAAATTACAACTTTTCTTGCTCGAATTTCGCATCGAGTCCTGTCGGGTTTTTGAACAGCTAGAAAAAGGGTAAAGAAAAACCGGCTGCTCCTTTCGTATTGTTCTCAGCGCAGCTGCAAAACGGAGGGTCGCAAAAATTTATGTTCTGTCGTGTTTCGGTTCCAACGAAATTCATGCTTGGCAAAAATGGCAGACGGGACAACTTAAAGTGCGATGCCATAAATTAATGACCTTCAACAAAATTGTAATCATACACGTGGCCGTTTCTTGTTTCGCGCTGTGCCTTCGTACAACGCGGGATCAGATTTGGTAATTTGTAGAGAAAAAACACGTTTCGAAAGCTAATAGAAATTCGCTCAGTAAGAAATCCAGCAGGCCATTTCGGCGGCTACAGTGCTACATATATCATCATTACATTTTATTGTGTCTGGAGCCGCAGGATCCGAAACGGAACACATCGATTTTGGGTCCTGCCATTACGAATAGCACTAGTTTTTAGGGGCTATCTTTTCGTACTCTATTGATGGTTCGCTCTTCGTTCCATTCCTTGAAGATGAACACTCGTTTTCAAATGTTCACACTATCAGCCTACTTTTCACACAACCCAGCGCGGCGATATGATTGATGCATTTTGAAAGCAGATGATGAAAATCTAATACCTAACCCACAAAGTGAAATAATAACTGCACTTCGTTGGTCACAAGGAGTGCAAAAGTTTCCTCTTTGCAATAGCTTTCCACAAGTTACAGGTCTATGGGTTTTGCTGTCCTTACTCCTGCCCCGAATGGGGCAGGAAACTTTTTCCTATCTTGATTTATCTTTCCCACGAAATTTTGATTTATTTTTTCGCTTTTTGAAAGGGACACAATTGTGGCAGGGAAGCGTATGTCAAGCTTTCCGGTTGCATGTATTCCCGATCTGCCACCTTTTCAGTGCCCCAACAATATGTTTCTCACCTTCGTGCCCTTGTCTATATCCTCGGAACAATAACTAACTACGTAGCTCCCGGACAGGGTCAAAGGCCGACTAGTTGGCCGCCGACAACATGTTCGCACAACATTGAACCTTTACGCATTGCTGGGTAGAGACAAATAGAAAATAGGTGCCCCATCATCCGTTTGCATGTGTCCGATTGGCGAATGTCGCCATGAATTGTGTGCCAAAAACGGAGCGAGGTGTCCTGCGCGGAAGGACGATAAAGTTTACAGTCGAAAGCCCGAAACAAAACGGCAAGCTTTGGTTACTGTATTGAATCACAGGTCAGACGTTGGCCAGCATCCACGCAGATTCACCGGCAGTTCCTAGCGTCCTCGCGACGGAGCACAAACGCATTCATCCGGACAGTCGGAATGTGGCGGCTTCCTGGTTTATTTTACAGATTCCGAAGGAAGAAGCAAACAGTGCCTAGCTTCATTGCGCCAAATCGTTACACTTCGATGGTGAAAAATATGCCACCGACGGTTCCGCCGGTTGGCCAGTTGGCATTGGCACAGCAACGTGAAACGCATTGCTCTTTATTCTTGAATCTTTTGAGCAAAAATATTAAGCAGTAATAATTCGTTCGGAACCTAGCACCTAGGTCGTGGAGCCCCAACCGTCCCCACTCCAGATCCGGCAAGCCAGCTTGCTATTTATGGCCGGCTGGTCCGCTGCCCTACAAATCGACACAGCCTGTGATGGAAAAATGAACATCCGGGGCCAATTCGTCCGTCTGATTGGGTGGGACAGCTTCCGCTGGTGAAAGACAACGCACAGCCCTATTAACGGCTACAACGGCGGAAGCTTCTGGGTCTGGCACGAGGAATGACCTCTTCGTCTCCGGTAATTTCGTTCGGGCACTAAATCTAATTAACTGCACCACTCAGCTCAGCGGGCTTGGTTGACAGCTTGGCCCGGAACGGAAGCTGCTGCTCCCACGCCATAAGTCATCCGGCTTCGAGGTTTGCACTCCATGGCCCGGGCCGGTGGTTCGTCCCTTCATTATGAGCACATAACGAGCGTTTACCGCCGCAAAGGTGACGAAGCTCCAGGAACCATCAGCCGAGGAATGCAATTATGGCCTCTCGGTGGCGAGTTTGTTTGCGGTTGGCTGTGGGTTACGAACATAATTGCCAAGTGATTAATTTGCGTCCGCGTCGAGACCACCTAGTTGATTTATACAGTTCTTTCAACAACGCGTCGAAGGACAACTTCTTGTTTCAAGAGCGCCGTAGTTTGATGAAACGGTTCCGATTGGCCATAATCTATTTCGTACTTGCGCTGTGTCGGTAATGACCAAACGACGGCACGGACCGGTACACCAGCGACTAGACGTTTCCGAAACCAAGGACCTTCCTTTCGTCGCTTTAAGAGTCCGTAAAAGGTTTAATGCATATAAAAGCTAAGCGCATCATTAGCGTCTACATTGCAATATTAGATGCAACCCCAGGAGCAATTCGAAGGACCGAAGGAAACCGGGCCAACGTCCGCGTTGAAAGCATCCGTTTTTCTCAAGCCATAAAATTCCGGCTCCGGTGATGCATTGTTATTCATTTCCGGATTTTCACATGGCTAGTTTAAATATCCTTGTGCCTCTGCGGTTAGATTAGCTTCCATGTGACCCGCGTCGCCGCTACCGAGACGTCCTTCTTCTAGTGTTTAGTGGTCTGTCGGCAAAAAACGGATATCGAAGATACGGGCATCGTTGCCCCAGGAAAGAGCATGTTGAGTTTGTGTTCGCGTAACACAACATAGCGACAGGCCTTTGTAACTCCGACAGTGCGAGGGAGAGGCCAAGAGATTTGGATGAGTGTGGCCGAGAAGAGGCGATGGAACGAGAAGTACCCAACTCTCGGTCGAGCAACGCGATTTCTGCAGGCTAACCACAAAAAGAACGATAGCCAGAAGAAAGCGGTCTTCAAGGAGAAACGGCTTCCCGGTATCGTAGGCGAAGCGGACAGTGGCCGACGTAGACGAGCTAGAGGGTAAAAGTGCACAGTCAGCTTTTTCAGTGACTTCTGGCATAGCCTTGGCGAGGGGTTGCAGAACGATCGAAAAACAACCCAAGTCACCTCCTAGGTGGCCTCCCGGCAGTGGAAGAATGTGTCCGAAAGCGTTTGCCGCTGCGGTTTCAGCAGGACCGAACCGGGTCCGGGAGAACCAGAAGAAAACGCGAACCGCGTCCTTTCGTCTTCTCTGTGTGGGAAGGCTCGCAGGGAGAAGGGAAATGTATTTCCTATTTGACACTTGGGAGCTTCGGTGCGGCGATTACGGCGGAAGACAAGAGCTTGACTTGATTTTTACCCTTTGCTTTCCTATCCATATCCTATCCACCACTGAGCGAAGGACAGTCGACCATGTTAGTTGGCGCTAAAAGAGGACGTGAATAAGTCACACACACACGTCTACAGACGCACATTTCGGTTAACGGATTTCGCTTTCGGGAAGACAATCTACAATCTACGCTATCTCCCATCATCATTATGCACGTTGTTGATGTTCCTTTGTGTGGTGGCTTGCCTGAAGGGCCGCTTTTGGCGCGCAACGGTAGCGATTGGGAAGGATTTATTTGGCGATTTAAGCTTTCCTTTTGTTGGTCACACGAGAAAGTGATGATCATGTTGTTATTGTTGGGGAATTTGGAGTAACATTAAACAGTTGTTTTCCGCTTTCCGGTGATAGCATTGCTTTATTATTTCAACTAAGTATTTAAAATCTTAACAAAAGTAACCCAATATCAGCGTTAATCATATGTCTTAATCATGGTAAATCGATGATCGATGATAAATAAGGATTCCGAAGAATAAACACATTATTTACACTAAATTTACAGTAAACATGGCTTAAGCAAAAGTGAAGACTATTCTTCTCCCTCCTCCTTCATATCGTTCGGATCCGGAGCCGTCCTCCAGCCGTCACCGTAGGAATCCAATCTTGCCTTCAGCAACTCCACATCACGAACACGGCTTTTCGTCATCTTTTGAATCTTGTGTAATCTGCAACATGCAAAGTTTAGAAAAAGATTAATTTCTTGGTCCATTGATCCGCACGGTAGGAATTGCGCGCCGACGCTCTTCGACAGTACCTGAATACGAGTCGTTCGTTGCTTCGCTGCACTGCTTTGCATTTTTCGTGCAACAGCTTGGCTGCTTTGCGGTACGCTTCGTTCGTGGCGTCGCTGGATGTGCTATTCGATTGTGATTTTATCGGCCTACCGCTACCGTTGGTCATTGTGTAATTTACGAAGTAAATCTGAAAAATATAACACTCCACATCGATTTGTTTACGTTTTCTTGACAACCGCACTTCGTAGTTTGACAGTACTGATTTACTTGACGTTTCGTAACGAACGGAATACCTCCTTTGCTACAACGCAATTGAGCGTTGTTTGGTTTGAAGTGCTCGAAATACGGTTAGTAGTGGAAATTGTAAACGGTGTAGAATAAACCTGAACAATTTGGTATCCATTTTCGACCTAGTGAAATTCGAATAGAGCAGGCAATAAATAGTTTTGTGATTGTCTTGTTTCAAACGAACGTTCATTCGTTGGATGGCACTGCGAATTTGAATTACGTTATTCTTTTTTCCTTTCCGCCATAATAATATTTTGCTGATAATACTTAACCTACAACATTCTCGACCGGATCATAGGAGTCATTGGGAAGACACTGTTTCATCGAGGAAAGAATGATCTTCCTACCTCACTCAGCTAATTCGTTTCCAACATTTCAGAAGGCCTACTCAGACCGTTTGTAGGCAAAACCTGTTGATTTTACAGACCGCAAGAGGCGTCTGAAGATAAATGAGATAGGCATACATTGCGGAAAGTTCGGTCACGCTCCATCAAACACGAGCCGAATCGGTTGGACCCAAGCGGCCGGCAAATGTTCCTCATCACCTGGTTTTAAGAGTTGCCAGCAGAACAGACCCCTTGACTGTCTCGGGCCTGTGCTCCTAGGCCTGACCTCGCCTCGAAATCGTTTAACCAGCTTCTAAATGTTGAATTTTTGATAAGCTGTTTACTTTTTGCCCTTTTTGCGCACACCTTAACCCGGGACCGCATGAACCGGGTGTGGACGACAGGATACGATGGTTAGAGCCTTAGCTCTTATCTTAGCCGTAAGGCCCACTGCTGCCCGAACCTGGTCGCGTGCCACGTGGCGTCGTCGCGACACGCGGCCAAATTAATTCTCGGCCCCGTGTTGCCTCCCTCGGACGCACCGTTCTTTTTCGTGTGCTCATAACGTGCAACGCGGTTCGTTTCCGAACCCTGCGTTCCGTCGTGTTGCAGTCTAGGCAAGTTACCTTTCACAACAAATAAATATTTGATCATCTGCCCGTCAGTTTATGGCGGGCTGCCAAAGAACGGCAGAGGAACCGTGCGCCGGCCTGGACATCCTGCCATCAATCGTCGCCTATCTCTGAGTGTGGTGGAATTTCCCCCTTCACCACCAATGGCGCGAGGTTTATAACGTGCTTCACGCATGTTAAGCCCAGAAGCAATCGTAAAAATTAAAAATTCATTGCCAGCCATTTGGCGGCGGTCATTGAGGCGATTCCGGAGGGCCCGTAGCAGATTGAGTTTTGAATGTGCGCCAACCTTGCGGCAGACACGTTTTGATTCGACGACAAGCATCAACATTAACACGGCCAACCGTCGGTGCCTATGTAAATACAGCCACGGCAAGTCTAGGTACAAGTCGATGGGAGTTATTCGTGTGTCACGTGTTGTTTGCAGATGTTGGTAGATCCTGCTGTTTTTAAGTTTAGCGTCACAGTCCGAAGTTTTTAGACTCTAATCCTGTCCGATTGTTTCGAAACCCTTCCTAACATATGCTTGGATATGTTAATCCAAAACTGATTTCGGTTTTACATTGCAGACAACCCGCGGCTAAAGGCTTCTCCTCGCAGTTGATGCAGGTAATTTTTTGCCGTCTGCCGATTTAGTGCGTTCTGTTCTCTACTTTTTTAAATATTTTCCCAATACTACATACCAATGACCAATGGTAACGAATATCGGATTGACTTTCGTGTGGGGCAGGGCGCGAACTGTCCCAGCCGTTGCTGATTTGTTAAACAAAATGGATCCGTCTGCAGCCCGGGAGAATAAAAGTGAAACACTAAGAGCCGCCGGATGAAACGAATTAGACTATCAAAATCAGCTTGACACAAGCTCCGATGGGGTGCGCCGGATATTTATCTTCAGGGGGGACTCCTTGCCGATAGAATCATTCTCTCGCTCTCTCTCTCTTTCTTTTTCTTGAAACTTCAGACGGCTTAGCGACTGTGACCTCAGAAGTTTGTTTAAATTCACGAATGCAAACCCAGTCCGGGGGCCCGTGCGGTATAGGCGCCCAGCCATTATCATAATGCAAATATCTATATATTGGCCTACGAGCTCGTTACGGGCTACGGGGAACAGTATCATCCCGGGCGTGGTACATGGCAGACGTACACCGCGAAGTCCCCTGGATTCATTCCAGACACCAAAGTGCCACAAGAAAGTAGTGCTGTCCACGCTTGGTTTTCGGAGTGAATTGTAAATCAATTATCCTTCCACAAGTCTTGACGTGTGCAAGAGTATACTCTTGAGCCGGCCAGGTCTTCGGGGTTTGATGTAACTCGGAAAGTGGATCGATGTCACAAAGTTCTGCCGTACCGTACCGTTCGCTCGGAGTGACCGGGAAGCTTTTAGGAAGCGATAAATTTATTAGTCGTTTGCTGGCAAGCGCAAGAACAGGGTCCAGAGGTTGCACACGACGGCGTGCAATAGTAGGCCAAGGTGCAGGACACGGTTCGGGGCGAAAAGTGCACAAAGCACGCGGTATACGTTGCAAGCGTTCGTGGTCAACCTTGACCGGGAAAAAAGAATTTCCTGGCGTCTTACTTAGGGTCACCAGTGACTAATGGGTGGTGCTGAAATGGCGTACACCACGGATCAGGGCTAGAGTTGCCCTCGGTTGCACACGAAGCTCTGCAAAAGTGGCACGCAGTAGGGAAGCGTTTGAAGCCCACAGTGTCTCGACAACAGTGTCGGATTCATGTTCGATTCCTGCCGATTTGCCGCCGCGCGGTTGGTGAGCCGTTAAAGTGGATGTTCTCGAACCACCAAGCAAGTTAAATCGGGTTTCAAACGCTCCATTAAAGGTTTCTAAAACGGCATCTCAAATTGAATTCGATAGATTCGTTTCGCACCGGCTCTGAATCGCCAAGGACTCAACACGGGACAACGCCAAGGACTGAGGTGTGGTAAATTGATTAACGGGAGAGTGAACGAAACCGTCAATCTGTCCGATATTCGTGCCACGGTGTGTGCGCGTGTGTTTGCAAAGTGGTCTATCTAAGCGGTGATCCAATCGGAAAAAGAATCGTTCTTCGACATGCGCTGAAACACATCACCCGTGACGGTTGACGGTGGGCGAAGGATTTTGATTTTGTATTTTGATTTTTTTAGGTCGCCATTAGTTCGCCTCGATTGAAGTAGTTCTCGTTGGTTCTGGGAAAATTGGTGGTGTGTGATTGTACCGCGGTGTGTGTGATAAGACACGATCGATTCGAATTCTCGACAAAAGCACGCAAAAGGGATTCGACTTGTTTCCGGCATTCGAAGGAAGCCGGTTTCGGACAGCGGCCATTTCGACCACTACCCGATATCGCAATGGTTCGAGGTTCGTGGATTTCTCTTTTCGCGTCCCTAGCCCTGGTTGGATGTATTAGCGGCGAGCGTAAGTTGATATTCATATTTTTTATAATCAACAGTAGAACATAGAATAATACTTGAAGTTGAGAGCCTCACAGCGCCGTAGAAGCTGCAGCTGGGACCATGCAGCATTACAACGTCATGCGAGAGAAGAATGAGGGAGGCACTATCTTATCACACACTTTGCACTTTCCACTTGCATCGTGGTGGTGTCTCAAGGAATTAGCTTTTCAGTAGTTTTATCTTCAGCCGAGGAGCTCCCCTGGCAGATCGCCACCACGGGGTTATATTCCATTGTGTACTCGGCGGAAGCTGTTGTGTACATGGCAGCATGGCTTTAGGAAATTAGTTTATCAACACAACGCGTGGAGCCCCTGGATACAGAGAACGAACGCGCGTGCACCGGCGCCGGTGTGTACCTTAGGTTTCGGTTTTTAACGGGCCACCCTCTATGTCATTCACGAAGACTGCCATGGGCGTTATCCGTTCCACAGCGACCGTGGCTGTGGAACTGGATGCAGTTCCAATTGATTATGGAACCAGCACTCAGCTGCTGCGCCGTATCCATAGTAACGCGTGCAGAAGCAAGCCCTAAATCTGGCCGACACAGCACCGCAGTACGTGAGGCTCATACGTTCACGAAACCCACAGCCTCTGCAGCGTCACATATGGTGGTCTTAAATGAAAAAGCTACAAATCATTAGAAATCTGGCCACCCCCCTTATGGCCGGATACCGAGCTCAGCAGGGTTGTTGTTCCGTGGCGGGCCTTTACAGGAAGGAAGTCGTACTTAGCATTTATTGACTTAGAAATCGGTAATTGAAAAACATGGCAGCAACTTATTTATGGGCCAGATTTAATTATTAATATCCTAAGGCAGTCCTGAGGTACCGCCATCGCCGGGAGCCCCAGGCTTAACCCGGTTCGGTTCACAGACTTAAAACACACGGAGACTGTTGGAGATCTTGGGCAGCAGCTGGAGTGCGGCACGGAAAACAGGTCTTTATTAACGGTAAAACATAACTTCCACGCTGTGTGTGTGTCCATACCAAGGGCGTCCATATGACGCCGCCGCCGGCGTGTGGCGTTTTGCGCGCGGTTTTGCGACCGCCATCCGCCATCGTAACCCTTAGTGCTTCCGGCGGCAGTGCCAGCAATCCGCTCAGCGCAGATGGTTTCATTTAATTCTCGCCACAGCGAGGTGTGCGGCATGTTTTGTCGGGCTGTGAGGTTCCGGATGCTGCCTCATGGGAGCACAGAACCAGCACCGTGACGAGGGATGAAAGTTTGGCGGCCACGGCAGTTATGAATAAATTTGTAACACTTCACCGTGTGTCGAGTGTCCGGGTCTGAAGTACTGCCGCTCTAGAAAGTGCCTACTTTCCGGGGCACGGCTTCCATTGCACGCGCCTGGTCGGTAACAGATGACTGATGGGTGACAAATGTGCAGGCCAGGTTCCGGGGCAACATTAGGCCGTGCAGGAGCAGGAGCACTATAAATAATTGATTTAATTTTTAACATAATAAAAATTTATCATAATTTATTTATGAATGTCATTTTTTCACGGTGCCATTATTAACGGTGCCGCCATCGGAAACGGACGATGGATGGCTTTCCGGTGTTTGGTTTCCAAGTAGTGGATCATAGAAAATCCATCACAAGCGGCGCGCCATCAGCCCGGCGGTGGCGGCTTCCTGCTGAGAGCAATTAATTCAGACGCTGATTGCTGCCGGTGAACGCCCGGTGCGCCGGGTTTTCTATGGATTTCCCGCCACTTTTCGCTAACAATGTGAACACTGGAGTTCGAAACATAACCAATTTCTAGCACTGTGTGTGTCACGGAAATGTCGGTGATCGTTTCGGAGCCAAATGGTACAAATGTTATCCCATTTGGATTGATTTGGTTCCACTTTGCTTTCGACTATTTAGGGCCACATAATGTGAGCATGTTGTTTGACTCTTCAATTTAATAATTTGTCATATTCGTTAACGGCATGTTCGTTAATTTTTATCTCGCACGCTTCGCTGCCGCCATCACAGGCGTCGCCTGTGGATGGCGCAGGATCACCGTCGTCCCATCGGGGATGAAACAATTAAACTGCCCCGCGACCATCGAAGAGACGACCACTATCCGGATCTCGAGACCGCGAACTGTTCATCGAGCTAAGCGGACGAGACAAAAAACCCAAACGTTGTACCATAAACCGGTGAAACTTTTCGGCCGGTCAAAAATCGCCGTGCTGCGTCGGCCAGCATTGGCAGGGTTATGAAAAATGTGCATCCGGAAGCGATGCACATCGACCGGGGCGCCCGCTTTTTTGATCATCCTCGCGATAGGGCCATCATTCACGTTTTGGTTGCCAACGGGTCATCGGGGTTTGGTCGTATGAAAATTTAAGCAACGCCAGACTGCTGCCGGACGATCGATCGACGGGGAACGACCATCGTTTATTGTGCATTTAATATGATAATGAATTTTAATGAACGGGCCACGATAAAACCCAGTGTTGTTGCCACAATTGAGTGACAAAAAGGTAGAAGTAAGCTCCGTTTGCCAAATATTTGAATTACATCAGTTTCATACACCGTATCGATATGTACGGCAGCTTTTCGGTGGGACGGTTGGCCTTTTAAAGACCTTAGACCTAGACCTTAAAGAGGTTTGTGAAGGTAGCGTTTTGTTACTATTTTTAATCGAATTCGATCATGCAGAAAGCCACCTTTTGCATCCTTTATGATGCTATCTATTCTAGACATCTTTAGTTCTTACCGGAAAGCTATCGAAGAGGATCGTTAGAACGTTTACAGGAGAGGAACCGAAGTGGATCTCTTGCAAAACTCTGGCACACCGCTTTTATTTGCTACCGATACCGGTTCTGGATGTGGCGGAAAATAGACACCATCTCCGTTATAATTATTGTAGCACACGAGTCCTTCGCCCGGCACACCTTAGTATTCTTGTTCCACCCTGTGGGTACCGCCCAGGCCAACGACAAGAATGCAATCCCTCTTCCGGGTAATCCGCTTTTGTAACAGATCTATAAAATTCGGGGCTCGGTGTCGTGTATTTATGTTAAGGCACCCAGCGTGGAGTACAGGAGCTCTGTTCCGGGAGGCATTCGAATTTTGAAGAATGCAATATACAGTAAAGAAAAGTAGTGCTCGCCCGCATATACGGGCCCCGGGATAGATTTCGATTCGAATGGGGCCACATTTTTACAGCATTCGGTCCTGGAAACGAAAGGCTAGCGAATGGAACGGTAATCGAAAATAGAATATTTTATTACCATGCCCGGCCCCGGCAGCTGTGGCCGACGAGGTGTTCTTGCCGAATGGCTTTTGATTATGCTGTATTGGGGGCAATGGGAGCAACTTCGAAATGTGCGCCCATTCGGTTGTTTTGCGGGATGTTTTATATCACTAACCGTGATGGGGTTTGTGTTGTGCTTTTGTTTGCTTCCGGTTATAGTGCAAGGAAGTTACTGGCGTTACGATGGGGCAAGTTTGTCCCAGAGCTTCCCTTCGTTTTTCAACATTCACTACCTTAGTACGACAGGTTTCGTCAATTGTGGGACAGGTCTTTTTGTCAGCCAATCAAGGGCGCTATTGAATTATACGTGGCCGGTTGAGTCAATCGAACCGTTAGTGTAAGGGAATCTTGCATCGACTAATTGATATTTGATTTCGGGCGTAATTTCCTGCAGCCATCGCCATCGAGCAGATACTGTCCCTGTGCTGCCAGGAGGGCGAAGAGTGGGGCCTCCAGAGTCGGCTGTGCTCGAGCTACAACAAATCACTGGAGCTGGTCCCGGCCGGTCTGCACGGGCTGTGCCTGTCGACCATCGAGATATGCTGTTCGAAGCAGCACAAGATCTACCAGTGCACGGCCGGACAGATTGCGGCCAAACAGGGACTCAGCTGCTCGCTCAAGGGCGACCACTCGGGGTCGGAGTTTTACACGGTAACGGGGGGGTGGGCCACGAACGAGCCGCGGCCAGCGTAATCGAACGTAATCAAATTCGGTACCTTACTCCGTTACAGGACTGCTGCGAGGCGTGCAAGATCGGGTTGGTGGTCGGGTCGAGTGGGTATAAGTGCTCGGTGGAACCGTTCGCCTTCGGGAGCCCCTGGGACGAGATCTACGATGGGTGCTGCAACGACATCAAGAAAGAAGGTGAAGTCATCCTTCTCGGGGCGCATGATGAGCGTGAGTTGTTACTGCCGCCCGGCTTAGCTTTCGATGGCCACCGCCGTCGGTTTGTGTGGTTCAATTTCGCACCCCGTCGCACTCGGCACGTGGTTTCACTTGTTTCGTTCGTTTCGTCTCCCGGCTAATGCACTAGGTGGCCTGTGCGAACAGTTTCCGTCCGTGTGCTCGCAGCTGTGCGAGAACACTGCGGACGGCTCGTATGTGTGCAAGTGTCACCCGGGCTTTAAGCTGCAATCGGATCGGAGTACGTGTGCTCAAGTTTCGGACGAAGATAATGAAGCGCTGGACAGAAAAGGGTAAGTACCGCCGGTTTTATGTTTGCATTGGCCCGAAGAATCTACCGCCACAGAGGGTGCCGATCGGGAACTCTTTCATGTTTCGGGCCCAAAGCAGATTGCTTTGATTTTAAAACCATCGTTGTGGTGTAACGAGCCATTCTTCGAAGAATTTTCGATTGGCACACCTCTTGCGGCACATTGGACTGCTGAACCTGGTAAGTCCGCCGGAGTAGCAACACTCAGCCAACGCCACAGGAAGCTAAAGTTCCCGAATATAGAGGAACCACTGGACCTGACACACCGCGGTCTGATTAATGGTGGTTTGCATGTCAGACGTCATGCTCAGCTCGGGAAGTTGATCGGCAGCAATGTTTCCAATATTAATATTAATTTGCCGCTTTGATGCTTTTCGATCTTAAGAGTTAGGCAGTGCGCCGTAAGTAATGTTTGCGATTCGTAGAGTCTTAGGAACTGTTTAGTTGATGGCTTGTAAAGTTCGATAGTCTTTAAACGCTGACACACTCTGCACCGGGGACCATGCTTGCACTACTTCTAGCTGCGGCCGGGGTTACAGCAGGAGCGCGCGCACGAACCAGTGCGAGGACGTGAACGAGTGCGAAACGGGCGAAGCCACGTGTAACGTCGAGAGCCAGGTTTGTCGGAACACGCGCGGTAGCTACCAGTGCGTGGACGTGCTGCCCCCGGATATTGCCTGCGACCCTGGCTATCAGCCAAAGCACGGCAAATGCGAAGGTAAGACCGCTTCGACTTCGACTTTTCGCGAGCCCCGTTTGCCGCTGCCGCTTGCCGCTTGAGTGTTGGCGCCGTCGAGGTACTTTTCACTCAAGACGCTTTGCTTTCCCGCTTTCCCGCTTTCCGCCTGCCGCCGCCCCTAGATGTGAACGAATGCTTAGAGCTGCTTGACGCTTGCGACCGCGAGAGAGAACATTGCCTGAACGGGCGGGGCAACTACACCTGCCTACCGAAGGCGGTCACGATGTGTCAGCCGGGCTTGAGCTACAACGCGAGCTTGAGCACATGCGAAGGTTGGCAAGCTTTTACACTAATTTTGTCCGGGTTTGCGTCGCTCGCCCATGCCTTAACGCACCCATTGTCACTTAATCAACAACGCCACCAAGATTCCCGCGTCCTTGAGCTCCGACGTGGGCAAACGGTTATGGATGAACGAAGCTGTTTGCACTTCCCAGCAAAAGTGGTTTCGCGCGTTCGCGCGGAATGTTTGCTTGCTGTGGATGAAGAAGTTGCCACCAAAGTTGGTGGGACCCGAAGAATCTTCTCAAATCTACTCTACAAGTCTGTGGGGATTCAGTGCTCAATTTGTGCTCCCAACTCGACATTACTCGCAAGTGTTAAACATATTTCCGATAATCCACACCTAATGCTCTAGATTGATCGGAAGGTCCTGAAGCGAGGTACCGCCGTACCCTTTAACAAGTTTTTTCATCCATAACCGTGTGTTCCGGGGTGCGGTTTGTCGGCTCAGTCACCTGTGGCACGGAGGCCCGTGTCGCCGGGCCAAGCCCCATAATCTCTCGCTTTCGGATTCTACAATTTCTGTTCGATTTCTGATCCACAGATGTCGACGAGTGCAAGGAGGATGCGGCGTGTGACGAAGGCTATCAGTGTGTCAACATCCAGGGGTCCTACGAGTGTATAGCTGTGGTGGCGAATTATCCCATGTACGTGTTCTCGCACGCCACCCCGCAGGCGAACGATTATCCGTTGGTCCGATGGCGCGAAATGATGAGTCAATCTACCGTTCTGATACGTTCCTCTTTCCGCCACTCTTTCAGCGCCCCGCCGCGGAAGAAGGGGGAAACGTGTACCCCGGGCTTCCGGAGACATAATGAGCAGTGTGTCGGTAAGATTTCGAAATGAAGAACCCCCGCCCGGTGGCTCGGGATTATCGGAGACGGAAATTGGAGAAAGTGGTCCGATGAGCTCAGCCACCGCCACCAGACAAACTGCTAGTGGCTTCATTTGGTCTCCCCCCTCAATCCCATCCCTGGCAGATATCGACGAGTGTGCGGCCGACAAGAACGCCTGCGACAGCAATCAGCTGTGCACGAACGAGATCGGCGGGTTCAGGTGCGACTGTAAAATTGGATTCATCCTGGATGCCGTGACGAACGCGTGTGTCGGTAAGGGTTGATTTGATTTTACGTCTGAACGACCTTCGTGGGGCAGGGATTGGGAATAATTCATCTTTGGTTCCGTTTGAAGTGCGCCAAGCGAACATGGGCTGCGATTTGGGAAAGGGCATAAAGGAGCAAACATCACAGGTGTGATTGGAGGGCATCAGTCATTTTTTTATTTGCGAAGCGTAATTCATATGTAGGCTTTAGATTCACTGTTGCATTCTGGTCATGGCCATATTGAAAGCTGATCGCAAGATGACTGACATCGGATGTCTGCCGTGCCTTCAATCCTTACCACCGCTCCGAGAGCTGCACGTAAACCACTTTATCTAATTGAGTAAATTGTTTGTTTCCTTTGCGTCGCAGATATCAACGAGTGCCAGGTCAACGCGCACGAGTGCCTGGAGTCGCAACGGTGTGACAACACCATCGGATCGTACACCTGCATCCGGCTGCAAAGTTGCGGCACCGGGTACACGCTCAATGCGGAAACCGGCCACTGTGACGGTACGGAGTGGCCGGCGGCGGTCATCTACAGTTTGCCACGTCACCGCTATTAGTGCCGCAGCGGTGTAGCGGCTGGCGCTGGCGCTGAGTCTCTTATTGTATTCATTTGCCTTGACATTCCTTCCGGCAGATGACGACGAGTGTGCCCTCGGACGGCACAACTGCCGGCATCCGTTTGTGTGCTACAACACCAAGGGCTCGTTCCGGTGTCGCCAGCAGTCCCGCTACTCGCCCTACGCAACGAGCACGTCGACATCGACCAGCACTACGACCACTACCACCACTGCCCGGCCGTACCGGTACGGGTCCGAGCAGGATCCGCCCTCGCGCTACTCCTCCTACACGCCCTACCTGCCACCGTGCGGTATCGGCTTCGAGAGGAACAGCCTCGGAGCGTGCGTCGGTAAGGTGTTTGGTCAATCGTATTTCTTTCGAACCCTAGGAACACGTGAAGCCGCGAAGATGCAGAGAAGTTCTCAGAGACAACCTTGAACCTGGATATCTTTATTCTGTTGATACTAATTTTATCTCAACTGATTTACAAAGTTTTCATATCAGCGTCCAATTCTGATTTTCAACCAGCGAAAGATAGTCTTCACTTCACGTACGTGATGGAAAGTTGGCCAAAATCTTGGAGTTCATCGAGCCAAACTTCTTCCTCGTCCGAATTGACAGTCGGTCGTGCAGTCGGAAACGGTGGCTCCCCGGCCGGACCTCGCTTAGCGCCGTGCTGGCGCAGTGGCAGGATCGTGTCGTACACATAGACGAGACCGTTGGTGCTGCCGGCGATGTTACTGCCGCGGACCCACATTACATTGTGCCGGCGGTTGATGCGAAGTATCTGCAGTCCGCGCAGCACCCGCCACCGGTTTCCCATGTGGCCCGGCATGCTAGTGCCCGGCCAGACACGGGCCTTTTCGCCACCGGCCCCAATGTTGCCCGGCCGGCGGTGCGTCTTCGTGACACCGTGCGACTTGGGCATCCCGCTGAAGGCCCAGCGCTTGCAGACACCCTGAAATCCCCGGTCGACCGTTTTGCCCCGCACGTCCACGTACTGGCCGACGTGGAAGTGATCCACCGTCAGTGCCGTTCCGGGTAGTAACTGTGCCTCCGGTGAAACGATGAACCGACAGAGGTGCTTCTTCGGCAACACTCCCGAGTGGCGGAACAGGCCGGAGTACTCCTTCGTGAGCAGCGACAAATCGGCACTTTCCGCGCCGACCAGCAGACAACCGTACGGTTCACGCCAGTTCCGACGCTCCTGCGCCGGTCGGTACTGTTCCGGCGGGATGTACTTTACCACCTCGTTGTCGATAATCTGGGGAGTGGCCCCAAGGGTGACCCTCGTTATTAGTTGCCGCTTGTTTTGAGCCGTAAGAAGTCCAAATGAGACCACCTACCTGCAGCAAGGTGGTGCGGATTTTGCTCCCGTCACGCGTCCACAGTGGATACTGACCGATCTTCTTTGCAATTACTCCGGTACGCCTCAGAGCTGGGTTCCATTGGACCGCGGTACCTTCCTGTTGGCCGTCCAAGGATAGTTGTAGCAGGGTCCGGTGCTTCGTGGCTGCCAGTTTGACCTCGTCCACGAACGCACTGTTATCTTTGGTGAGATGTTCATTGTGCACCTGACGAGAAAACGGTGGATTGAATCCGAAGAAGGCAATCAATAAATCAACTTACCGTACGCAGTTTCTTGACGAACCAAGCGGGATTCCGGAGTCGCGGTCGGTTGAGGTAGTTTTTCAACCGCACCGGATTAATGGCGTTCCGGCCGTTCGGAAACAGCGGCCGCGTCAAGGAGCACACAGAGGATATCATGCATGCGGAGCTGTTTGTCACGTTTCAGATGTAAATATTCGTAATTCAACGTTGATGTTGCAGCATCTCGGAAAACGGTTGTTGACAGATCCAAAAATTGTTTGTTGGGATTTCGAGCAGTATGGTTGCTCGAAAATGCTCGAATGAAAAAAGGCGCGCTTTTGGTTGGTCAGTTTTCCGTTAGAATTGTAATACATTTGAATTCTTTTAAATTGGTTGAGATACGATTAAATCATTAGTCACGGTACTACTTCACACTCCAATTATATTCAACATTCTGAGAACTTTTCTACAACTTGTTCGTTTCACTGTGGAACCGTGAGCCACTCTCTAATGATCCTTTAACTCCGTTTGGCTCTTCGTTTTGGAATGCTGCCACGTATTGGAATTACCTCGATGTGGACCTTCGCACAGCAATTAATGCGTGAATCCGTTTCCTTTTCGTTCCTCAAGCGTTTTTGTACTACAAATTAACAATTATTGCTTAAGTTATTGCTCGGCTCATACTAAGACGATTCTGCTTTCTGCTGACCGTTCCGATTTTCGACTTTGTGTCAATGGCACCTTTACCAGATATTAACGAGTGTGCCGACGAACAGCGGTGCCTTCGGCATCAGCAGTGTATCAACTCGAACGGATCGTTCCGCTGCCGGGACTTGCTGACCTGCCCCGTCGGATTCCGTGCCAACGATGATGCCACAGAGTGCTTGGGTACGACCCACTGCCCGTGAGTTATTTGGTGATTTGGCCGTTAAACGATTGCTTCTCTTCCACCACCGAAGATATCGACGAGTGCGCTACTGGTGTGGCGCACTGTGGACCAGATCAGACCTGCAAGAACAAACAGGGTGGGTACGTGTGCGTGTGTCCTCCGGGCCACATGATCGGGCAGCACCAGCGCTGCGAGGACGTGGACGAGTGCGCGATGCACGGCACCAAGGTTTGCCATCATAACTCGCGTTGCATCAACACGATCGGATCATTCCGGTGTGAGTGCAAGGAGGGCTTCAAGAAGCAGGGTTCAAGCGACATCGTGTGCACGGACGTGGACGAGTGTGCGGATATACCTGGTCTCTGCCATCAGCGGTGCCTCAACTACTGGGGCTCGTACCGGTGTGGCTGCAATCCTGGCTACCGGCTAAGCTACAACAACCGGACTTGCGACGACGTGGACGAGTGCGAGGAGTACAAGTCCACCAACCTGTGCGTGGGAATCTGTGAGAACACAGCCGGGTCGTATGCGTGCCGCTGTCCTCACGGCTACAAGCTGGGTGCCGATGGTCGAAGCTGTTTCGGTAAGCGGTAACCCTTCCAAATCTGCGTTTCCAGCACATTTCTTTGCCCTAGAAAGGTTTATTGTATGAAAAAATGTAATCGAAAGCACCAGCAGGACAAAGCAACAGGTCCCGTTTTGCCAATGCTTCGATTGCATACCTTCATTCGAATCTTTAAATTGCCCAAAATTGAGATCTTCGTTACCCATCGTTAGCATAGACAATCATCATTCAAATTAGATGAATTTCTAGCTTTCCAAACATTGGCCTAAAGGTGTGCTGGGTATCCTGTTTCGGAAGTGGATGGATTTTCAATTTGCCTACGGCCTGGCCGTTGGTTATGTGTTGCTTGTTTTACTGTTGTAAAACTGCCCTTCTATTCCTCGGTTCTCGTTTCCAGACATTGACGAGTGCCAGTCACGCGATGTGTGCAGCGGGCGCCACGAAATGTGCACCAACATCGGTGGAAGCTACCGGTGCACGCGAATCGAGTGTCCTTACGGCTACCGACACGACGCTGACAGACGGAAGTAAGTGTGTGGCCAGCGGGGTGAGGGCTTAGCAAAACCTGGCCAAGGTTAACTAATGGAAGCTTACTTTTGTTTCTCTCGCGTGTGTTTGCGTGGCTGGTTTTTGCATCGAACATCGATGACCGATTTGCAGCCGTTGTGAGCGTATCAACCGGTACTGCGATGTTGGCGATACCGAATGTCTACGCCAGCCGCTCTCCTATTCGCACAACTTCCTCACGATCGTTTCGAACATCCCGATACCACCGGAGGGCCGCGGTCTGTTCACGCTGACCGGTCCGCAGCAGTACGAGATGATTGATTTCGATCTGAAACTCGTCTCTGTGGATGCTGCACCGCACGTTCGGCCGGTGGATCTCAATTACTTCAGGTAAGCGTTGTTTCATCGCCTAGCGGAGGGCGAACAAATGGTTCAACAACAATTGATCTTCGCTCACTAGGAATGAAGAGAAAAACGGAACTTAATAACCCCATCCTTAAAAACATCTGCCTTGTGTTTGTTCGATTGATTAGTGTCGATTAGAATAATTTCGTAATTGAGTTTACAAGCATCTCGCATTTAATTCTACACTTTTTTAACACAATCCCAATTAACAGCCTCGACAAGAAAACGAACGAAGCTCAGGTAAATCTGAGGAAAAGCATTGAAGGACCGCAGGATATCGAGCTCGAGTTTAGTGTGTCCGTCTTCCTGAACGGCCATCTCTACGGAACCAACGTGGCGAAACTGTTTCTGATGATATCGGCCCATGAGTACTAAGCGCCAGCAGTTGACCCCCGGGTCATGCAGCAGAGGTCAGCAGCGGTAGGCTTAGGTTACTCTCTAGTTTACGCTTTGGAGAACATTTCCGATTAGAGTGCTCTTATGGTGACATTAGGTCAATCCAGGCTTTCGGTTTGTACTTAAACCGTCGTATTGCTAATCAACAGCCGCGATAGAACGCTACAGCAATGAAAAGTGAATAAATTGAAGTACAGCCCATTTTAACGCTAAACTTTATGACCATAAAACGCTTCCGAAGGGATATAATGGGTCATTCATCTTGCTCGCCTGGACCGCACAAGGGTTCCGCAAATTGTGACAGCTTAATCCTGGTCCTAATCCAAGGTTTGCGGACGCCAAGTGGTTTCAGGAGGCAGGACTAAATTATTTTTACAAAAAAGGACGAAACTGTTGTTCTGCTGAACACACGGGCCACGAAAAAACCAGATGGTTGAATGTCAAAATCCCTGCTAATCCCGCGTGCAGCGCTGTCCAATGACCCTCAAGCAACTGAGGGCACGGCCTAAATGGCCCGAAACATACACTACAGCCGTGAAGCAGAGTCTTCTTCGGGCTCGCGCGAATAATGAAACCCACGGTAATGGCCTGTGTGTGTCAAAGGATTGTGCTCGCACACGCCACATCCTAGGGGATCCCTGACGTCACAGTAATCCGCGCGAAGGGGCAAAAAAAACGAGCCAAAGCTCCAGACCGTGAAACATGCCGTGACCGTGCCTCGTGGCTGTGTGACACCCGGACGAGAACCGTAATTAAATTTAACAGAATGGAAAGAAAATCATAAATAAGCCCGTGCGGTGAGGTGCCATTTTGAGGTGGTGTCCTTCTGCTGGGGGTCCGCGGTGCCGCTCAGCGGTCGCGGCCCGCCCCGGTTGTCGGCTGTCCATCCGGTTGCCGGCTGCCTGACTGACGGACGGATGGAGCCCTTGCCGGGGCCGTGACGAAATGTGACATTCGGAAAATTTATATTTGATTTGATCAAGTTGCGAAGATAAAATAATCTCCTCTTTCATTTCCTAAATTGTTTCCGTTCCGGCCCGGCGAAAGGTGTGGGCTCTCGTCCTGGCAGGCCCTCGGAACGTCCTTGTTCTACTCTTTCTTTCTCCTTTGATGGCATAGCTGCAGCATAGCAGCACTCCTGGTCCGGGCCGCGGAAGGACTCTGGCCATTAGTGTTGGAGCAAGTTGCAGGAAACTATTATTCTACAAGGTGTTGGTTCATCTCGACGTCAGCATTTTTAATTTTTGTTCGAGGCGTATGTAACAAAATGCAATGTAGCAGTTCAAAGAAGGCCCTTTGGACCATGGAGACTCGGACAGCTATCTGCTCTTTGCGAAGCGAAAACTTTATGAAAGTTTAGCGATTTAAGTGTGATGAGTAGTGAAATGGAATGAAATTCAATCTCGAAGCACCGTATTCCTGGCCTGTTACAAATCAACGCAACGGAACGGAACAAACCAAATTGAATCTAAATCGTCATCATCGTCGCCTTGTCCGTCATGGATATTTTTACTTCTGCACTTCGGCCGTTTATAGGATGGTAATTAGTTTATGATAACGAGCCATCCTTTGGCCAGTTTGTCGCTGGCTTGTAAGCACCAGCCAGCGGCGCCGTCGTTGCAGCGGAGATGATGAAATTTGCTGTCGCGAGACATCTTTTTATAGTTATTCTACACGTAGGAAGTAAAACGAAATCCGTGAGAAAACCTGGAACCGTCCGGATGAAGGCGCCCTTTGCTCGTCGGTCAATCTCCGGCCGGCTCAGCTGCCGTGGTTGATGGAAGAGATTAATCTTTCAGCAATAATTCCCAACCGGAGGCTAGTCCGCTAAATGGCTCTTCCCAATCTCCTGCTGTAAAGTGTGTTTCCGACAAGCTGCTGCTGCTGCACTGCCTCCATTGCCCCACGGTGAGGCTAACGCTGGAGGTAATGCAGTTTAGATTAATGGATTGCAACATTAAAACCTAATTGACTAACTAAGCAGCTGCAGAAGGAACTGGACCGACATTCCGAGCACTCGAGGACGCGAAGTTAAACGAGATCTCGCTTGCTGCTTCCTTCCTTTTTGTTTTGGATCCACATTTCTAGGTCGGGAAGACCGAGAAGTACTTAGAGCGTATGGAAATAGCGCCAGAAGCAGCGATGATTTACTACTACGGCAAAGACACGCAGAACTTCGAATTCCTCAACACGAAGCAAGGTAGTTGTCGAATTGTGGTCTAGTTGTATCTCATGGCCATCATAGATTTGGTATCAAAAATTCGCTGCCGTAACGAGCACTTCAATTGTCAAGCACTTTCGAGTAGTTTTCTTTCGATTATCTTTTGGTGCCGACATTCACATCCGGAAACGGACAAAATTTGGATCAGTTGCTTTGCCAAAGGGATCACACACAAAAATAAGCTGTCAAAATAATGATTAGTGTTCTAGAGACGGGAGTTCGCCGTCTGAACTTTACTTAACCAGAAACTTCATCACTTCCTGTTTCAAGTCAACAGAACACTGGCCCATTAGAGCGTAGTGGGGCTGCTCCAACTGACATCCCGGGGACATCCATCCGTCGGGTCGAAGAGAAGAGGGTCTGATCCCGCCGAAAAACAAATTAGGGGCCCAAATGCCTCCGGCGCAGCAACAGAAAACTAAGATTAATGAGCGCTAATTGCCCGAGGCCTGCCCGGGATTTGCTCTGTGTGGCCGTTGGCCAGCCGTTCGCTTGCTTACGAATAAATCATTCAATTACCAATCCATCCGGGCCAACTCGGCCACGATCGACGCAGGCCGTCACAAATCAGAATATCAGCCGAACTAGCCACCGGCCCGGCCACAGCCACAGTCAAACTGATTACTTCCGATTGTGTGCGGTGATGCCGGAAATTGAATTTTCTCTCGTTCTCTCTCGCTCTCGTTGAAAGCTCAGCGAAACCGAACTAACTACGCTCTAAAAGTAGTACCCACCCCATCGGGGTGTCGTTGAACCCCGATTTTAACCAGTTTTAACCAACCCTGCCGAGGGTTCACCGAACCGCACCGCACCCCGTTTGGCCCGAATTTTTTGTTTCCGCCCCATTTCGGGCTTCCGGGAGGCGCAAAGGAAGAGAACATCTGCTGCAACATCCGGCATTACCATCCGTTACACCGCGAAACCGGAAGGTTATCGGCTCCACAATAACTCGCAGGATAGGATGGGTGGCCGGCCAGCCATGGGAGATAAGGACGTGGCCCCCGTTGGTCGTTAACGTTGGGGGGCGCTCGCTGAAGGAAATCGTAATCGGATTGCAGAAGTGCTGAAGACTGTGCGATTTTCGACTCGTCATCAACTTTTCCGTGGTGGCCGGACCGGCGTCGGAAAAAGCAAAAGTGTCATCATTGTCCTCCGATGAAGGGTGAAGAAAGACAGAGAGAGAGCGAGAAAGCAAAAAAAGACAAAAGTGGCATCGTCTGCCACAGGCTTTTCCGACATTCCGGCGGGCTTTTTGGAGGCGTTGCCCACTGTTTTGGCCCTTTTTTCGTGATTTCTAGGCCGTTTAGTAGCTTTTTGGTGCCGTGTGGGTGGTAGTGATGATGGCGGTTGATAAGCTCCTTTTAGTGCGAAATCGACTAAAGTGTTGTAAAATAATGAGCATGAAAGACCCTCCATGTCCATTAACTGAATATAACAATGAGCCATTTAATGGGCTCCACCATGAAGACAAATTCTTATGGCAGACTTAAGCATATTATTCAATCAATCATATGTAATAATCACTCCAACATAGTCCAAAAAGTCATGAATATCTTGAACTAATCTGAAGAAAGCTGCCACGAAGACCTAGCGAAGCTGAACTGCGGAGCCTACTTAGCCTCTCTGCGTTCTCGACACTTTTCAACACATTTCCATTCGCTTTTTGCATTACTGTTGTGTAGTCAGATACAGGCCCGCAACCGCAACGCCCAACGCCTCCGAACAATGGCCACCGGGCCCGGTCCTTGGAGGGTGGCTTTCTTCAATGAATAAATTTAAATTTCAATTCGATGCTCTTTTTATCGACGCCAGAGTTTCGACCGACCACAGGCAGCCCGCTTCCGCTGATTTTAGGACAGTGCGTCTTCCGACGTGCAGCCGTAGTCGCCATTGTGATTGAAATTAGCCCGCAAATGTCTTCCTGATCGGTGCCAGTTGCCGTGGCGCGCGGAACGTGCCCGGAGATGTGCTTACGTCGTCGCTGTACGGTGTCCCCGTTTTCTTATCTCAAGATGATGATGCAGGAAAATTGTCGCTCGGCCCATTTAATGTATTCGGGCCTGCCGAATGGCCGAAACCGAAAGGGGTGCGCATTTGCGCACCTACCGGCGCCTCCCCCGGCCGTTCTTCTTGAAGGACTCCGAATGAATTGCAAATGATTTCGTGCCACGCACGTGTGAGATAAAAAAGATCAGAAAGGATTCGTCGGTTGGGGTTTCTTGCGATAAACAGGGCACATGACACCGGAGATCCGGTGCGTAGGAAAACTATTTGCAAATTTGTGTACCAAAAATCGGGCCACCCAAAAAGGGGGGGCGGCTTCCATTGTTTGGCCTGATTTGCAAAACAGACCATTGGCACGCACCGCTCGTTGGGCTTCAATATCGGGTCGATCAAGGATATTTCCAGCCATCGATGAGGTTAATTGAATTTGGGCCAATTATTATCTACGTTTTCGACGCATTTGGAATACATTTGGAATTTTCAATACCTGGAGAATTCGTAGTCGGATGTCAGCCCAGATCGCTCCAGGTGACAACCGAAAAGGGTATGCTATAGAACTGTTTGATGGTACGTCAGGTTTGGCTCGTGTGATAGTATTAAATTTGAATTAAAGTGTTGTAGCTGAAAAGTGGAACACAGAGTGTGGCAGTGCCATGGATTCCCGCTTATCCGCTTTGATCGTAAATCTATTTGAAGCGTGCCACGAGAGAGCTTAATCGGGACTGTTTACATAGCATCATCATAACGATGATGATACGATCACTCTATCGGCCCGATAGAAAGCGAGCGATAATCAATAAAACATACAAACGAGCCGAGCAACAAATCGGTGTGCCAGATTACGACAAAATAATGCTGGTCAAATGCCGCTCACGTTGCTGTTGGCGTACAGCGTATTATTGGGTAAATAAAGGACGACAAGCCGATGGCGAACAACGGGATTAACAACGGAAGCTCGGTAGCGGCGGCAACCAGCTTATGTGGAGTGCAATAAATAACTCCCAATTTGTTGGCTCCATGGCTGACGCCGGTCGACGCTTCCAGACAATTAAACGATTAAACGATTACTCTTACCTTTTGTTCGGCATTCACCAAGAGACCTGTCACTAGAAGTCACAGAGTGCGGTTAGAGGCGTTCGTCACTTACGCTCCAACCGGAAACAGTGCTGTCGAGTGCTTCATACCAATCATGGTTCCGTACAAAAAAGTTAATTTTATTTACTTTCATCCTTCGTGGTTTTTCGATATTTTACAGATAGCTAACGGGGAATTGATGCTGTTACACTCTAAATTGCCATGTTTGTCGGAATGCGCAGTTCCGGGTTTGAATGGTACGTTCCTTTCGCCGTGACGCGGGACTCTCTGTTGAGCTGAGCAACGTCTAATCGGCCCTTGTTGCACCAATCGGCTTACGTCTACCTATTATAAAACCTAGTTTTGGCCGCTTCTACCTCCCTAGTAATGGTTCGCCTTAAAACGCGGATGAAAGAAAACCAGTACGAATCAAACGAACGCTTAGTGCCAGGTTTACCAATAGGTGTACCGATAGATCCCACGGAATGGTCAAAACAAAACAAAACAAAACGGGCCAGTTCCACCCAATTGTTCCCTGGAAGTAGTTGGAGCGACCTGTACTGTGCTGACCATTGGTGGCGTCCTTGAACACGCTTCCTTTCGGACCCTGTCGGTAATACTAGATATCGGGCAGTCCCTGGTGCAGGTTGAAGCCCCGGAAGAACGCTTTGTTTTTGGCACAGTTGATGTCGTGCAGTTCGCGCTCGCACACCAGTGTCTGTGAGCCGGCACCAAGGAAGTGGCCGCCCAGCTCCGCGTCCAGGTCCTTGTAGCAGCCGGACCCGTTGCTGCGGTCCTGCTCCGGGATGCTGGTACTGCTCGGGTTGCGCATCAGCTGGTGGTGCTGCTCGCAGCGGTAGTGCAGCTGGGGCTGCGGATGCGCCAGGCCGCAGTTGCTCGGCTGACGGTTGCTGAAGTGTAACGGCGCCACGTTGTCCATCCGCTGGTGCAGCGTGTTGACGCTGCCGGTGCTGAACGTGCGCTCCAGGATGTCGCCCCAGTACTTCTCCGGGCACTCGATGTCCGGGCGGGGCGTGTGCAGGGCCGACCGGCAGATCGTTGCCGGCGGTGGCCCCGGCGGCAGTGGCAGTGACGTTAGCTGGTGATCGTACTCTAAGCTTATGCTACACTTTTCCTCCAGCGAACTTCGGCTGCCCGTCGTGCACTGTGGACAGAGCAGGGTGAGGTCAATGAGGATCAGATGAAATTAAGGCGAACAAAAGAACGACCCATCCGGACGCCTACCTTGGACGTGAGCAGATCTTTGCAGATGCGCCGAAATCTCGCATTCAACAGCCAGTACAGAAAAGGGTTCCAAAAACTACTGCTTAAAGCTATCCACGTGACGCAGAAATCGATCGATGGTGGTATCTGCAGATTGGGAGCACAGTGGGGCGGAAGGTGAGCAAAATATGCTAACCGACACGAACGGAGGACGGACGGATATGCAAAGTGAAACGTTAACCGTGTGACAATCTCAATCCCATCCCATGATGATGACGCGCGCAAATGATGCGTGCGTCAAACGATGCGTCCTCGATTTTAGACACGACCCCCGGTGGTGCTTGATGGAAGCAGCCGGGAACCGGCTTCGTACTTCTCGACGGAATCCTCGCCCTCAGCGCGCTTACTCGATTCCATTCACCCGAAAAGAAATGGCGTGTGAATGAGTTGGCAAAGTTTGCGTTTCGCCGGTTCGCCGGAATCATTATACAAAGGCTGCGGCCACAGGCTGCGGCCACAGTTCAAAGGTAAACACCCTCGATTTCAGGATGACATTTTGTTCGCGCTTTGCTGTAAGAGTTGCAGGATTAAGCATCGCTTCTGATACGCTCATTCCCACTTTTTATGAATGTTCTACTTCACCCGGTCTGTAATGAGGCGTCCGCGAGGCCTCTCACTCACCTTCGAGCCGGTGCATGTGGCCACGATCTCCTGTATCGTCCAGGGGGTGATTATAACTATAAAACCTAATGATATGGCCGCCATCGTCCGCGACGTCGAACCGTGTACCATGCTGTCGTCCTCTTCGCCCAGCTACGGTGGAAAACAGGATGAAAAACAGAAGGGTGATAGACTACATAATGGCCAGCATAACGTGGTGGGTTAGTTTAAAATTCCATAAGCACTCCTTCCTTCGACAACGGCTGCAAAAAGAAACAATAGACCCAATGGACTGGAAGCATCAACAAGAAAACCAAACATACGCAACAATTCGAACATCCATCGCTATTTGTCACCACACACACACACGCACCGGCGCTGGAATTACGGTCTCAATCTCCAATTCTAATACTACGCCACCGTTCCACAACCGACGTGCGAATGTTTATTTATGAACGCGACAACGCGCATCATAAATTTCTCTCTACACGCCGAAAAAAGGACCGAAAATCCAGTGTACGGTGGCAGGGATCCTGTGGTCCTGTGGCCGGCGTTTTGTGGCCACGAATTGAATCATTCCGCTTCGCCGTCGCCAGCAGCGCCGTGAGCGCTCCGCTGCTGTCCGCTTATCATATCATCCGGTTAGTCACGGGCGGCGCCGGGGACGGGCGTGAAGATACGGCCTGAGTGCCACCGGGTTCCCACAGAGCCATAAATACCGCTTTCGACATGCAACATTAAGCAGAGGCGCGCAAAGTTGTGCCGGACAGGACGGAACAGGCGGCTGATTGTTTGTTGCGGCGGCGGTTTCTACGCTCCTTTTTTCGGTCCCTCGGACCCTCTAAACTGAAACTTGAGAAGTTTATTATGAAGCGTTTTATGGGACATGTGTGTGTGGTGGGGCCTCTCGTTTGTGGCAAATTTTAAGTACACACATGCAGTGGCGATTGCGTCAAATCTGTTGATCAAGTTGCTCGAGCGGTAGCTCCAGCCTGAAGAACTGCGAGAAGTGGACCAATTTTTGAAGGAGTTTTCTTGTTTGCTGTTTTTAATATTCATTGTCGTAAAGTTCGTTTTTTTGGACAAGCCTTAACATGGGTGGATCTTGCCGTTTGTTTCTTTTTATTTATACGAAAACAAACTAAATATTGCTTCCTAAACTCTTATTGCTTCCTTCTTGGGGCGTGTATTTGCTCGGGACCATTACACTTTTCATGTAATTGCATTAACCTTGAAGTGATTGCAACCGATAAGACTTATCCTGCAAGCTTCTTCTGCCTGCTGTAATTTAATTTTTGTTGTGCCATAAAGCCCTTACGTAGCTCAGTGTGTTTGCAAATGTGAAACTTTCCGGACACTCTGCAAATTATGGACCGCGTGTAAAACAACTCCCAATACTACGAAACATAATTAACAGAGATAGTAAGCGGCACCCCCGTGTCCCTTCGGGAGCGTGTGACATGTGGAAAGTTTCGATGTGTTGGGCAGGCCATAATGTTTGCTGCTTTTTGCCTCCGGTGCGCCAACGGCACGGGCGGGCGGGCGGAGCCTGGGCATCTGCATAACTTGTGATGTGCCACCGTTCAACCGATGGCCATGTCAGTTCGAAATGCGCTCTCCGCTTTCCGATGCCTGTGGAGCGCTTTTTTATGCTTTATGCTGCGTCCGGGACCACTGTCGGCGGGACGTCCCAGCAACAGAGACCCAGAATCGACGCGCCCGAGTCGGATGCCCTGCTGGGAATAACCTTTATTTTGCGGTCTGCTCCGACCGGAAGCTAGAGTGGTCCCGGCGCTTAAGCGCATGTGGCCGAAAAGGACACAAAGCGGAACCCCTGCGGGGGTACCGGAAACCAGAGCGCTCCCACACATTCGTCGTCCGGCACTCTGTATGTTTGTACCACCCTCCCGTCCGCGCGGCTAATGCTTGGCCTGGCGTTAAATCGGTCTCATCTGCGCGACGGGCCGGCGAACAGCGGATACCACACAGCATGAGAGCATAGCCGGCCAAACACCGGACACCACAGCGGGCGATACATGATTTTTCGAAGCTAATTTGCTAATGAGTAACGATTACGTCCGGCAAATCTCGGACAAAAAGTACTCGCTCTCGGCCATTCGAATGCCATTTGGTGCAAATTGGCTCCGAACGTAATCGCAATCGTGCCGGGTGGACGGATGTTGGCTTAGTGGCGGTGTTGTTGTGTGTGTGCCGCACTGTGGCGAACTTTGGGGTTTGGTGATGGAAAATTTAAACGAAATGTTAACGGAAGTGTTTTTATTGAGTGTCAGTAGTTCGTTTTAATCTTCTGCTATTAATTAAATTACTATTACTATTACAATTAAATTAAGTATCGCTTACAAATGATTTTACCTTTAAATTATTTGCCAAAAACAGTCTAAAACCCTGACTGGCGCTCATTGATGATGCAGGAATATGCACTTTTTTTTTTTTTTTAGTAGAACGGACCGGGAGGAATATGCACTTAAAGTTTATGAATTTTATAACGCACAACGAACCTATGATTGAGAGCTGTTTTGAGTGAGTTTTGAATCCGTTTTTTACTAGTAAACTATTAGCTCACTAGTAATGTTGGATTTTCCCGTTTTTCTGATGAAAGTGAAATAATTCGACGTCGATCCTCGTACATAAATCGGGGGAAATGCTGCTGCTCGAAACTTCTTGAATGGTAGATTATAGTTGGCACTGACTATTGTTTGCGCTTTCGGTTCATTAACTGCGTTCAATGCGTTTTTTGACAAGCTTCTCTTGAAGCCAGAAACCTTTACGGATTTGACATTGATGTCTGGTAGGACCAGCAACCCCCAAACAGCAAAAAAACCCCTTTGGGAGTAAAACGTACGGCTTTGTCGGCGTAGGCCTTATGCAGAAAGAAGGATTTCTTCTTACGTCCGTCAAACGTTGCATTTTATTCGACCGAAACAACGGTCCAGTGCCAACTCGATTGTCATCCAGAAAAAGAAAGAGAGAGAAAATGCCAGATGGCATTTTCAGTGCATTTTTATAGCAGTCTCCTAGCAACAGTGGCCGTTCGGGACCGCCATAAAAAACACGGTTTTCTCCAAATCCCGCTTGCTGGGCTGGCTGGTGGGATGCTGAGGGCTTCAAACAGCAATCAAAAGTCGATTATTGCGTGTCGCCCCTGTGTAGAAGGCACAGCGAGAAGTCCTTTCCGGGGGGCTTCCGGTTGCTTCGCGACAGTTGACACAGTCGGGTCTCCTTCGGTTTAAGGTCGGACTCCCGCCGTCGTTGTCGTTGTCGGTGGTGATGTCGATAATTTAAAGCACTGCCGACGAATTCCGGCACGATTAAGTGCACTGTCTTTAGCCGATGTCACTTCCGCCGGGAGCTCCTGGTGAGCAGAAGTATTAGGTCTAGGTGTTAATTCGTGCGGTTTTTATTCAATATTTATAACCTAATTACAACAACATAACGTATAACTAACTTATTGAAAGTATTGCCCGTCGTTAGCGACGACTTTCTCCCATCTTTCGGGTAATTCCTCGATTCCGTGTCGATAGAAATTCTTATCCTTATCAGCGATCCAGTCAGAGACCCATTTTTCTATACCTTCATAAGAGAAGAACCGCTGTGCTGCCAAATCGTTACTAATGTAACGGAACAAATACTAGTCAGAAAGAGCAACATCTGGTGAATAGCGCGGGGGGGTTAATAGTTCCCATCCGACATTTTCGAGATAGGTTTTGACCGGTTTTGCGATGTGGGATCGAGTTTTGCCTTTTTAAAAATCAGCTTATCATGTCTTTTATCCCATTTCCGTCGTTTCATGGCCAAAGCTTTACTTCAAATGGATTAATTGTGGTTTATGGGATTGTCCTTCAACAATTTAATAAGGTTTTAAAAGCTCAAAGTATACCACACCTTTCATATCCCACCATATGCACAGCATAACCTTTGCGCAAAGAATATTTTGCTTTAGTTGCGGTGGCCCTGGTTCACCAAGCTGTATGCAGGGTTTTTTGCGTTTAGGATTCTTGTAATAACTCCCCTTTTCATAACCAGTGACGATTCGGTACAAGAACCCCTTTTGCTGCCGTGCAAGCAGTAATGAAAAAGTACTCCCCGCAAAACTACTCTACAAGGAACAAAACTTGACATGTTCAAATGCTTATAAAAGGTGTTGTTTGCACTTTAGCAAAAAAATATATACTGCGTTAGATGCGTAATGACAGTAGCTGTCAAACACATATTTCATTTCAAAAATATTCGTTATACTTAGTGAGCAGTGTATTGTATTGTAAACCGCACGAATTAACACCTAGACCTAATAGAAGTAGGCAACTGCAAAAAAAAACACACAAAATTCCGTGTCACGGAAAACACTGACCAGTAAGTCCAATTCGGGCTGCCGATAACGATCGGTTCGGGGAACAGAAACGGCGGAAGCTTTCCACGTGACTGCCCGGCCTCGTGCAAGGGCACTCTCTGCCTGTCCTTATGTGGGGCAGTATTCAAAAGCCATTAGGTTTTGCTTTCTTTCGCTATCGTCGTCGTTGCGGGACGTACTTCAAACGCCAAGTGAGGTTGTGGCCTCCACCTTTCTCGCCTGGTGGCTGGCAGAAGGCGTGTACCAGGACGTAGGACACACGCTTTTTGTGCTGCATTCTTTCGGAGAAGCCCTCTAGAATGCCCGAAAACGATGAGTACAGGGTCCGGAGCGGCCGAAAACTGCTTCCGGATGCGAACTGGGGAGTAAAGTCGTGCGACAAAATGTGTGTTGACACAAGGCCGGCACGGAGCCTTGCGTTGGGGGACCAATTTAGGTGTCAGGTCGCACGGAAGCCGTCTCCACGAAGAACTGATACCGAACCGTGGCTTCGTGCATTACTGTGCTGGTATACATGAATAAATTTGCGGTCTTTGAATATTTAAGAAATTCCCGTCTCCGTCCAGGAGGTAACCAAGGCGCCCTCAGCCAAGAGACCAGTAGCAGCAACAGCAGCAGCCAGCCGACGTCAAAAAGCATCGATGGAAGGTGTAACGTTACGAGCTGGGCGGCGAGTAAGTTAATAAATTTATTGCCGTTCTGTAAACATGCCCTGGAGAGGGCTGCTGTAAAATATATCGATACCCACTTAAAGGTAGGTGTGCCGGAAAGTGTCACGAGCCCCAAAAGCGGGGAGCTGAGGGACCTGAATGGGATACACACTGCGACTGTTGGGAATTTTTCCAGTGGCCGTATGTGTTCTAGGCTGCAATATTTGACCTGCCAGCCACCGCCATCCATAAATCCTATAAGTGTGTTCCACATTGGAACACTTTGTTTCTTTTCGAGGAAACACAGGGTGGCCCATTCTGCCGAGTGAAGTTTATCGCTCGTGGAAGGTGGCAATGCAATCATGCGTAATTGTTCATCAATTTATCATGAACCGAGCAATGGTTCCCAAAGTGTCGGGTAAGGTACTTTGAGGTCATTAACTTTCCACCATTTACCATGAATTTGCGCAATTTTATGGGCCTAAAGAATCGTAACATTTGCGTTCAACTTATTCTCATACTCACACGATTCTTTCTATGGCAGCGGTTTACGAGATTCATTCTTTGGACCAAAAGAGTTAGTTCTTGTACCTAAATGAGCCACTTGGCAAGATGATCTTTGCTCAACGGAATCATCGACAGGAATTTATCGAAAAGGAATCGGTTCCGTTTCTGCTGATGTGGCTTCCATTGCGTTTCGCATAAGGAGCATCATTTGCGCCATTTCAAAAGTCGCCAACTCCATGTTCTAGTTGCATTGGCTTTCGACACTTGTAAAATATTATTTCACGAAAGAAACATTAATCAAATTGCAATTTAGAAAGCTTGTTGGCCTTTGGGAAACCTTAACATGACTCTCCGTGGCAGTGCAAGATGGCGTGAAGCTCATAGACCATTACAGATCGAATCTCCGATTGCTTTATGGCCAGCGTGTGGTGCGACAGAACGGTCTGAACTGAACACCATTAATGACCGTCATTACGACGGGTCGGGAAAATCGGTCAAATTTTTTCCAATTGCAGCGCGGATTGCGTACGTTTAATTGCCGTACTCGTGGATCGCGGATCGGGTGGCATAGTATAGTGAGGTTGCAATTTACAGAACAATGCATGGTGTAGAGAAATAATAACAAGATTTCCGTTAAAAATTACTCTTCGTGGACTTCAAATGGTTGAATGGTACAAACTGAGCTCTATATTAATCAATTCAACACAAAATCGTGGCCCCCTGGTTGGCGGCGTTAATTAAAATGACCATCAACAACAACAGGGAACGACTAAATCATAAACCAAAAGTAGTGTAAACCTCGGCCAACATCAATTCCTCTCGTTACTGGTCGATAATGAGGATTTACATCACAATCGTAAGTACTTTTTAGCATCTCGATTTCTCGGTTCGCACTCGAAAAGGGAGGTGTCAATATGGGTCACTGATCACGCCACTGAGGGCGCGAGTGCATCGTAACTGCACCGTAACTGCAACACAAGCTCTTCGGAACATGTTGCGCCCGTTCGCACTTGTTAGATTTGGAGTGTTTTACAAGTATGCAGGCAGTTACATCCCGTTGTAATTGACCGGATTTTGGTTGTTTTGGTTTTGCTGATGATTTACAAGTGTTCGTTGGATGATTTACATTCGAACCGATTGATTCCGTTGGTTTTGCAGCACGTTTGAGTTTTGTAAGTTCACGCTGCGTAGCGATACTTGTTTTTTTTTAAGTTGTTGCTGGTGTTAAAAAGCACTTTGGGTTAGTGCAATAATTAATGTTTGCGTTAGTACATGATACAAATTAAATGTAAGCCACATCAACTAATAGCATTGGGAGTTCCGATAGTCTCTAACTCAGGAGATAGTGAGCGAGATAATGCAGTCAGCACAGTCGGGCGATGGCAAGTGTAAAACTCATTTCAGAAATGGCACTCCCAGCCGAGCGGATCTCATATTCATTAATGTGTGGTCCGTTGGGCCGGACTTACCTTTTCGGAGAAGGAGACCGACATCGGCGTAATGGCGGTGACTTCCGTCAGTGTGTTCCCGTCGCAGGCGTGGTGCTCCAGCACGGAACTGGTGTTGCCCGTTAGCGTCTCGATAGTGTCCCGCTTGCTCCGGCCAGGAAGGCTGGCACCACCGCTACCGGTGGCCCCACCGTTGGCGGTGGCGTCACCGATCGCTGCCGTTGTCCGTCCACCGCCGGAGCCGGTACTCGGTGCCGCCAGCCGGTATCGATTCGCGTGGAAACTTGATCCGTAGCAGTACATCAGCACCATCGTGGTGGGGAAGTAGAGCGCACAGCTGGACAGGATCCGGTAGGACGATTTGCTGTAGAACGGCTCGCACGCCAGCAGGCCCGTTTTGTTGAAGTAATAACCTAATAATGATAAATTTATATACATGCCCGTGCCACATTCGTTAATCACATTTGCCGAGTGGTATTTCAACACCCCTCAGCCCCCCGCCAGATGCCGCCGCGCGTCTCGGGTTTCGCCGGGGGCGGGTAAGGTGATGCCCGTATGCATTCGAGACGCCTCGAGTCTGGCCGGCCGCGGCAACATTGTGGGCACTCCGATCGAAATCCCCCACTCGCTAGGCCACTAATCCCCACTATCGGTCTGTCCCGGCTTCTCGGGGCGCGGTATTAATTATCATAATTTATTGATGTACCACATTCCTGGCCGGCCGGTATCAGGTTTATGGGTCAGGAGTTGAGCAGCACACACGGAACACGATATGCGATTCCGTGAAACGATTCGTGGCTCACGTTCGATCTGCGATTATCGTATTCGGTTTGTGATTGGTTTGGAAATTAGCAATACTGTGGGGCGCCATGAGTTTCTGGAGTACCTTCGTTAGGGTGTTAGAGTTAGTTTACGGTCAATACTCCGATCGATGATCGATACTGCTTCGATACCTTTCTGAACCTTTTTTCAACCTTCGATTAATTAAAAATAATGCTATTCATTTGCTAAAACTTTAAGCGGACGTTATTTATAGCTATAAGCCAAAAAAAATGCATTAGGTTAAAATAGACTTCGATTTGGTTCGTTCGCAAAGCTCCGGGGCTTTAGACTCAATAAACATTTGTTTCGAATTTGTTTTCGCTTTATCTATTGAGGCTTTCTGTACACGCAGCCCACACACAGACAACCTTGGCGTTTCACTAGGTTCATTCCCGGCGTTTATCAAATATTGTAGAAAGTGGCCAAGTTGAAAAGTAATTTAAATTGTCTTACGCTGCTGGGAAAATGTTTCCCTGCGTGGAAAAGCAGCGTTTTCTCTTTTGATGTGGTTAGCAGCGGTATTTGCCATGCGAAAAGTTGCTCTCGCGGCACAGTGGGGGGGCGGCAGAAAAGAATCTGTTAAATAAGGACTCACCTTTCGGTAGAACCAGCAACCCGAAGCAGGTCAGACACAGTATCCACGTGACGCTCAAAACCGCAACACAGCCCTGAAACGGGAACGGCAGAGAGAAGAGCGATAAAACCATATAAACGGTACGAATGTGAATACAATATTGTCCATTGTTGCCAACAATTGCTCCCCTTGGGGACGGGAAAAGGGGCCGGTTCGGCGATTGGTTTTTGGTGAGAAACAGCACACACTCATGTCGAATGCATGTGCCTCGCACCATCGCCGTGGCAAACATGGCGTGGTACACTTTTTTTACACGGCCACGGCCAGGTGTAGGAATTCTAACTTCGTTAGGTGAAGGCTTGGCCGTTGAATATTTGATGGGTATAACCGCTTTGCCTTGTTTTTCTCTCTTCGGCTTTCAACGGCATTCCAGGGCCAGGATGGGCTTTAAACCATGTTCTCGTGTGCGCCGAATCTGGAGAGGTTTTATTCAATTAGTTGTGCGATTTTTGTTCGATTATTTTACTCTAAGTGCCGTAGAAGATAACTACAGTTTTAGCTTTAATTCTTTAACTTACGAATGTTGTGTTAGAGTTGGGTGGTTGTAAACATTTTTACTCTACAAGTTACCAAACAAAACCTGAACATCTTTGGGCCCAACACCGAATTAGAACATTCCGGTCCCACCGATGAAGCCTGGAAGTTGCGCATTTTCAACCTTTCTGAGAAAGCTTTTCAATTAAATACGCCTAACTTTTGGAAGACCTTAATCGAGCTTTCGAAGTATTTTAAAGCCACGTCACTCGACTTCCAGGAATGTAGGGTTCGAGGGTCATGTCTAGAAGCCGAAGGCAATATCAATTAATCGCCATTATTTAAAGAAGCCAATATTCTGACACGCCCAACGATGGCAATAAAGCTACATTGTAGCGTGTAATTTATGAACTGGCTCAGGCGTAAAACACACACAATGTTGAGAGCAACTAACGGCACGGTCTCAACAACGGAAACCGCTTCTCACAGTGGCCATCGACGACGATGAGGTGTAAATAACAACAGGAAGCACTCCGGGCACCCGTTGATTACCTTCATCGAGCGCCGTAAATGTCGATTGCACCGAGCGGCGAGCCTGTAATGATTCCCGATTGATGACCCAGCGGCAGACGCAGCAGGAATCGTTCGAATATGCCAGTGGTGCTAGGTGCGAGCTGATCGGCTGTTGCTTCGAATCAATTGACACGAGGGACGTGATGGCGAACGAATGCTAATTAACTCTGTGCCGGCGGTACGAGGGTGTGGATACGGAATCACGTTCAGATGGCACGTTAGATTCAGGGAGACTGCGCCTGTCAAACACGTACACTGAGATTCAGGCCCCGGAACGGGGGTCGATTAAAGTTAAAGGTCGAGTGAGGACACTGCTCATTAAGAATTTATCGATCACAATAGTTTCGCCTCTTGACGCGAAGTAGGTGCGATTTTCTACACGTTGTTCGCCCAGGAGCTTCGGAGTTCCAGGAAACGCTTCAGGAGCACCACCGCCACGAGAGCCGCGCCACCCTTGAGCACAACCCGCCGCAGGAGTGCAAGGTTCAGCGAGCACCAGACGCGCGCCGCCAGGGACCACTGTTGGAAGTACCGGAAGTGCATGCACTGCATATCGGCCACATCGGCGACGGTCACATTTTGGGGACG
This sequence comes from Anopheles cruzii, assembly GCF_943734635.1. NCBI lineage: Eukaryota > Metazoa > Arthropoda > Insecta > Diptera > Culicidae > Anopheles > Anopheles cruzii. The sequence goes on from NC_069144.1 coordinate 273,984, forward strand.
CATTTCGAGCAGGGCCTGCACGGCGGCACGCATCCCTGTTAAAGGGGGGCGAGTAATTAGAAAACTTTGGCCGAACTCTCGCAAAGATCGGCAGGGATATGGTGGGGGACTAGTCGCGACTTACCACCCTGGATCGAACCGTTGATGAATCCCCGGTACCAGCAGCTGATGTTGGCGGAGCCGTAGATGATACGCCGCCGGAACGTCGGGAACACGTCGAAGTAGTACGGTATCGGCTGCGTTAGGAAGGTGCTGTGAAGTGGGTCTTTGAGCGAGTGGCACCCGAAACTGGACTGCAGCAGCCTCAGAATGGTGTGGCGGATGGTGAGGCGTTCACTTTCGTCCACCGCCGCGTGGAACGACGTGAAGTAGGTGCCCGATAATTCGTTACTTCCGGACTCGTAGCAGACCAGCTTCAGTCCGGTGTGAAAGATGTTCCCACTGAACCCGTGATCTCGCCAGAATGGGGCCGAGTAGCGAAGCGTAAAGTTGGTCATACACCAGAGGCCCCGCTGTGGGTCGGGGTCGCGGAAGTACAGGGGCCGCGTAGGCAAGATATTGATCCGGCCCAGATCGGAGCACGGTACGGCCAGGATGACGTAACGCGCGCGCCAACAGTTCCCACTGGAGTCACTGAGCTGCGCAAAGTCGTGGGGCTCGCCGGTGAAGATTTCGACCTGGACAATGTTCGCGGAGTAGGTTATGCTGTCCTGTCCCACCTGTGACACGAGCCGGTTGACGAGCACCTCCCAGCGGCCCGTGCCAGCCGGTCGGAGGTGGCTGTCGCGCAGTGTCAGCATCGTGTAGAGATCCCGAACCGAGGACATCGACCGAAACAGCTTCAGACAGTCCGTGACGGTGAGCTCGGCCGGGTAGAAACCGGTCGCGATTTTGATCAAGAAGCGAAAGAACTGCCTTGACCCTTCGAAGACGAGCTTCCGGCGCAGGAAGGCGTCCATGTTGGTGTCGTTTTCGGCGATGTACTTCACCGTGCAGAGACTGTCGAGCTCCACCACGAAGCGATTGCTCTCGAAGCGTTCGAGCGCCCCGCGGCACGAAGCTACCAGCCCAGGGGCGCCTTGGAATGGCCCAATTGAAAGTAGTTTCTTCGGCGGCGATCCAAGCCCACCGGCAACGGAACAGTGCTCGGTGACCGTGGTGAGCGGAATGTCGAGCTCGGCGCAGAGCCGCATGGCGTGGAAGTGGCGCGGGGTGATCCAGCGCGACTTCAGACCACCGAGTAGGCCGCCGGGACGTGCCGAACGTTCGAACAACCGGAAACTGATGCCGAATTCCTTGTCGGTAATTACTTTCGCCGCCATCAGCCCCGAAAGGCCGGCCCCGACAATGGCAAGATCGAGCATGGGCACGGTGTCTTCTTCCGTTTCTTTCGCAACGGTTGATTTCAGGATTTCGGCAGAGGTCTGAGAGGGGTGATTGCCTACCGGCGACTCTTCTTCGGATCCGTGGCACATTTTTCGGGAGGAACACAATTTTTGGACCGAACGAAAACACCAACTTGTGACATTTTCCAGCGCCGGCTGCGACGTACCGGAGGTTGCTTCGATTAGCCTTGAACGCGCACGGGAGTAATGGTGCAGTTATGGGCAAAAGTTTTTCCCAAACACGAGATGTTGTAAGCATGTTGTTAAGAGTTCTTTTTGCATCGGCTTCATCTGTGAACTTATTCATGTTCGAGTTCTTCAAAAAAAATCGTTCTTTCTTTGTCCTTTTCTGTTTTGTCCTTTTCTTAAGGAAACAATACATGATTAAAAAATACTGTACAGCATTCATATCATGCAGCAAAAATACTGTACAGCTCTCCGTTTGTTAGAAAGCTGTTGCTCTCCGTTTGTTAGAAAGTCATACAGCATTTAAAGACTTTACCAAGACTTCGACTAAAAATGTTAGTGAGTCATTTAAAAGTGCAGTCAATATTCTGTTTGAAAAATTGTCAAACAATAAAAAGTAATTACAACCCATCATATGGGAGATACTATATCGATCGACACGATGCGGTACATCTTTATCGCACACATGTGGCTTACGGCACAAGGCCAAACCGACGGTAGTCGCTCTCTGTGACTTGATAACATTACCCGACACATTAATGTGTGACATCATCGCTCATCCACGATTAATCCATCATATCGTTGGGCCTGGCGTAACCCTTCTACACTTTGTTCCTATTTATCTGCGATCAACATTTCGTTTTCTTTTTGTGCTCTTGCTCCACTTCACCAGTGTCACAGGACCTCCCGCTGGTACGCCGATTTACGGTCGGCCAAAAGCACTCGGACACTGCCGAGCGACAGACCGGCGACGTCATGTCATCATCCGGGCTCGGGCTCGGTTAATAAATTTCCCAATCGCTGCGCGAAACCCCCAAACCGGAGCTCTCCTGGCAAGCTGTGGGTGCCTCAAAATGAAGGGCAATTCATCTCACGGCTCCGGATGTCAATGTCGAGCCCTCGCTCGCCACATACACGCAAAAAAAACAGGCAAGACAGCGCCAAAAATTGCGACACCAGAACACGTCCTAAAAGCCCAGCGCTCGGTCCGCCGGGTGTCAGAGTGATAAATACGAATCAGGACAATATTGTTCACATTAACTATGATTGATAGTTTCACCGGCGCTGGCGCTGCTTGCCCGGCCGTGCGGTCTGTCCCGCAGTCTCCGGAGAGACACAGAAAGCACGTCACCCGTGTTCGACGTTGTGTGACGTTTGGAGGCCGACTTCCACTGACTGCAAATGACACGCTCGTCCGGATCGACGATCGATTTTCCCAGCGATATCCCGGGGACGCCGAGACAACAAATGCTGAGCCTTTTTCTTCTTGCCTTTGCGCACTACTTCGCCGGTCAAAATGGAATGCCTCTTCGAAGGCCGGCAGACTAGAGGGAGTGACTAGGCTAGAAAAAAGTGTATTCGAGCAGCGAGCATGCATGCACAATTCTGTGGCGTCTTCGGATCCGGAACTAGGGGTCGTTAGGTCCGCACTTGGCGACACCTACTATCAGCCAACCAACGATGCCCGGTCCAACGCCCTCCGCCCCACGAAACCGATCTGCGAAAGCGATCTGTAGCATGTGGCCCATTTCATCGCCGGACAATGTGTTGTCTACTGTCCACCGGCCCGCGCAGAGACCTCCCGTGAACATGCAGACCCTTTCAGTTCTCGTCCGCAGCGCTAGAGCTGCTCGTGATTGGAACAAAACACCGGCAAGAGTGGGTTAGCCCGGGGAACCGCCACCAGAACACGACCGGAAATGTGGCAGAAAACGAGAAAATGCGTTGTTTACATTTGGCCCCATTGAGCAGCATCCGTCGTCCCCCCAGCACGCAGCCACCAGAGATCACGCAGCCGGTTCGGACCGACCTCGTTTTGTGGGGCCCGGCCGTGCTTGTGGGAAGGACCTCCTGCCCCGAACGAACGGCTGTTAAACGGCGCTGTATGCCGACGAGGCAATCGGCGACAAATCGTTCCCAGCAAATAGGGCAGCACGTTTCGATGTCCGGGCGGCAGCACGGCGGCCCTACGCTGGCACCGGGAGGCGGTTTCATTTATCATCTCGTCACCGGGCGAGGGAAGCGTCGGAGTTAGCGGTAGCAGGAAATGTTACATGTTCCTTGGAGCGAGAGAGAGATCGAAAGGATTATCGAAAACGGACCACTTCACCAGACACGGTTACATGTACACGGCCATAGCCTAGATAAATGGCGGCCCGGACGAGGTGCAAGGTTGGGTCGGGCGAGAAAAAAGCCGAGCGCTTTAACAATGCACAATTGGAGCAATTTTCTCCGCTGGGTCGCAATTTTCCATTCGTTATCTGGGAACCGAATTGTGACCGATTTCGTAGCCACTACGCAAGTGAACAGCGTTTCAGAAAATATCGGGAACACAGTTTAATCGAATATATGGCAAGTAACACATGGGTTGATAAGTTTACGAGCTATAAATGGTAATAGTCGAAGTGCATTTTTTATTTAAAAAATTAGATAATCTTTTTAATTTCGTGTCCAACAATGAGACAAAGCATTTAGAGATTGTCAAGAATGGACTTTCTATGTTTCGCTTCAGGGCTTAATAATCGACCTGACATTACATTGAATATTAAATATGCAGCCCTATTTCCGACCGGTCTACTTTTTGGGAACAAAACCTGATGGAGTCACTCAGAAAATGAATACTCTTGAAATGTAATACTTCCGACGTAACACAATCGCTCCACTTTTGCGGACGGCTGCTTCCGGCGCAGTGTTCCTGAAACACGATCAGAAACACGAAGCCGAGCATTACACTTAATTTACTCCCCACTGCTGGTTACCAAGACAACTAGGGGCGTAAGAACTGTCTCGGCAAGCAAGACCCCCAAGAACGGGCCAAGACTTCGGAATTCGCGAAACAAAGGAACAGCAGCCAACCCGAAGTGCATTAGTTAGCTTCCGTGCCATTTTGTCTTAATTAATCTATAAATCCTTTCGATGCTGCTTACAGCGCTCGCTGCCGTTCCGGCGGAGCGTGGCCGGTTTGATAAGCTGCCGAGCACAGCCGGCCGACTCGCTGATAGCCGGATAGCCGGTCCTCCGGTGGCCGGCACGCCAAACGACCATCATCTTCTGGTTTCGCCCGGAGTTGGCCAGATAAATGCGCCCAATAATAACGTTCAGATGCAATAATTTTATTCGCTTTAATTCGCAGATTTGTCACGGACCGTGCCTTGCCGGCGTGCCGGGCCACTAGGCCACTGCACCATTCGTCCGAGATACTCGTCGTCGTTGTTGGGGTCCTTTGGGGGCGCCCCCCACCAACCGGTTGCAGGCAGCACGACGTGCAGCTACGTGCCCGGAAACGATAATTTTATGGCTCGTACGAAGCGCTAACTTTTTGCCAGGATTGAATATTCGGATTACGGCAGGCGGAGGCAGCGCCGGGCATTGGATTCAATAAGCCACCCAACGGCAGGACGGGAGTCTCTGCCCGGCGCAGGTACATTGGTTGGTCGTCGTTGGCCAGTCGTTATGGCGTTATGGAGGATATGATAATCAAATTGAATGTATGGTCTGTGCGAAATCTTTTCGCTGTGCCCTCAGCGCTGCAGTAGTTCCTTGTTTGCTATCTACGATCGTCCCCTGATACAGGCGGGCGTTGGTGTTAGGAACCGGCCGGACCGAGCGCGTTTGTCGCATTATGCAAAAAGGATAATGTAATCTTTACACTTTTACTTTAACCACCCGAGTCTTCCGTACTGGCCTTGGCAATGGTTCGTTTGGAATCATTTAAAAATGGCACGCATTTAGCTGTTCTTATTGCATTGTTTTTGATGCCTGGGACTATAACATAACATTCAAGCACTGGTTTTTGGCCTTTAACATGATGGCTTGAAACGTGGCGTCTTACGCTAAAGTTAGGCAATTTAGGAATTGGTTGGCGTGATATTTCCTATATTACTTCTATCTGAAGATGATATTCGTGCACATTTTTTTCCCATTTGTTCACAAAATACTGAAGCCATGAAAGAATCATTAATTTCCTCGACTATGGCCCAAAGTGATGCTTTGCGTTTGATGCTTTGAAACGACCTTTATTTTATTCCCGCTTCCCGATAGCTGGAAGTGGTAATATATTTCGTGGATTCGCCGACAACCACTGTTTGCTGCTGAAGACGTCAACTGAATTATTATCTTTGATGGCGTCGAGTATCTCGAGGCCACCGAAACCGATCGAAGCGAACACATTGCCCCAAAATCGGTTCGACAGTAAATCAATTTTTAATGTTGTTTCACCATCATTTAACGCCATGGCATTAAGCGGCCTCACGCGCGTGTGTCTGTGTGCTTCTTATCTGACTCTTTTGCTGGGCTCGGTTTAAGCATTTCCCCCGCTGGTAAAGGACAACATTTTTCAACCACATCAACGCCGTTCGAAAGATCGGAACGATAGGAGACAGAGAGATAGAGAGGGAGAGCAAAAGAATGAATAGATAGTCTTTTCGAGTGTGAAAAATTGATTGTTCCCTCGGGAACGGAACTGTGCCGCGGTCGTTTGATGAAACTTGAGGCAGTTGGCGGTCCGCTGGAGCTCTGACAACACGACGCATAGGCGGAGCGGCTAGGCAATTGATTGTTTGATTATGCGAGTAAAGAAAACCCCGAGCAAGTTTGGCCACCGTTTCGTTGTCGTCGGAGCAAATATGTTTTGCTCCGAGCCATGGGCTCGTGTTTCGTGGCAGCTAAAACAAATGTGCGAAGGGGAAGCCACGCTCTGTCTATCTGTTTGACCATCGTGCGAAAGTGACACTAAGGACGGGAGCGATTGTATCGGTCAACATTTCGCATCAAACGCGAGAGAATTCATTACTATCCTGGGGCACTAAAGCGAGCGTTGGCAATGATTTCGGTGATCAAATTTTATCACATTCGAATATGATCGGTTTCGGTCGCCATTACGGAGGAGAGCGGTTTTCGCTTTGAGACACGGTGTTAGCGAAAATTGATCCCCGATTCAGTTAGGCCCATTCATTCGTGACGCTCAAACCGTAGAGACTATTTCATGATCGAAGGGCTCCTTGTGACTTTTTGGAATGAAGAATAAGTTTCATTTCTTAAAATAAAAAAACTTCTTTTGTTGATGTTGATGCGTCGGAATTCGTTACAAACACTTAGAAGACCGTGCATTTGCATTGGCAAACCATTGATTAATACAGTTATCGTTTGCAGCACGGTCGATTATTGCCGGCACTGTGTGAAGTGGAACGGTCGATATGATTTATGTGCTCCTGGCCGGTGTTAACAACAATAATAATTTACTGTTCCTTTCGATAAGCATTGTTAACGCTCTGCCTTGAAGGCGGAACGTTGCTGATGGTGCTGGAAGGCCGGTGTGGCGAAGAGATTTGATTTATTTGTACCACTTTCCTTCGGAAACCTCCTCTGCATAGCTTTTCCAGCGCCGCTCGGAAACAATGTCGGGCACAATGTGTATTATCGGCATCGAAAAAACACGGCCTCGAGACAGAAAAGGGGCCCCCAATTTCGACGTCTCGAAGTCGCAAAAAATGTACTCTCATCCTCGCGGCGACGGAAGACGGAAATCACCAGCACGACCGGGGCGACCCGGGTCCGGATAAAGGAAATAAATTCGCTATCATCACCGGCAGCCGATAGCGTCCGTATCGGGATGCTGATGAAATCACCGGACACCGGAGGATTTATGAGGACTTATTGGTTTGCGGTTCGATGCCTGCCCTTTCTTCAAGGCAGCGGGAAGGCCCACAGAGCCCGCAGTTCCTGCGGTGGGCCCGGGAGAAATGAATACAAGAGAAAACTCAGCGCCACAAGCGTGCCGACGATGGGTGGTATTGACTTGCTTGATTGTGGTTTTATTGCCCTACCGCCCAACGTGAGGTCAAGCGAGGTAAACATTTACGGTCGATTTCATAAACCATTCAATAGCTTAATTTGGGGCTCTCACGCTAGGCAGTGACACTGGAGCATCGAGTGACACGCCGTTTTCCTTTGGCTTACCTTTTTGCTGGACCGCTTGTGGTATATCCGGGGATGCAGCACGCACAGGTATCGGTCGACCGCCATGCACACGAGTATAACAGCACTTTGTTGTGATAAAGCTCCACGTAGTAACGCCTGGCCGGAGTGGAACACAGAAACAGACGTGATACAGTCGCCGTAGGGCAGCGCTTAACGAGCCATCAGTCCAAGCCGCTTACCTGTATTTGGCAAAAGATTTCTCCGTAAGGCCAGCAGTGTAGTAAGGCGGGGAGGGCACTGAACGGTATGATCAGCAGCCCGATGGCCAGATCGTTGAGGGCCAGCGACGTCAGCAGGTAGCGGGGCTGCGGATGGATGTACGCAGCATAGCGGCGGCTATTGATCACGAGTATCACCATCAGGTTCGCACCGATGACCAGGAACGTTAGCAGCACGATGAACAGCGCCTGTATGACATCGAACGGGCCGATCTGGGCGAAGAAGTGACCGGCGAACCGATTATGGGAGCAACTGATATTATTTATCGCTGGTGCTACTAGATGTTTGCCAGCTTTCAGATCCATTACAACGGCAACATTATCTGCAAAGATTTACCGAAGAACGCCTTCTTAGATGATGAATGTGTGTTGTGCGGCAATACTGCTTATGCCACGAGATACTAAAGTACCGTAAATAAACCAACTCTTTGTATCGCGAATGGTAGGACTTCGTAGTTTGCAATGATACCTAATCATAGTTTTAAGCAATTTAAATGTCTACACATTGCTGAAACATTTTTACCACCATAGATCGCCAGTCGGTGAAACACCATGCGTCTCCATTTGAAGTTTTTTAAGAAGTGACATCCATTTTTGCAATGCCGTAAACTCTATAAAGTAGCCATTTTTTTAAAGCAACTTTCAGAAAGGTTGAGAAATTTTTGTTTACAACAGATCACCTTATCAATTTCAGCTCAATCGCGCAAACATTGTACGAGCAACGCACCCAAATCAAAAGGTTAAAAAACGGTGAATTAATTTTTGCCTCCGAACATTAGCCTATTGCGGTCTTAAAGCCTTCGTCACACCTGGTACGGTGCTGGGCTTTGACTCAGGGTAGTTGCCGAAAGCTTAAGTAAATATGGTTGAGAATTGAATAAAAATTAAACACAACCCCACAGGGTATTTTTTCGGCCGGCGGCGGCACCCTTAAAGACCGCAGGAGGACGCCCGTAGCAGACCCCAGGCTGACCCTTTTTCTCGGTCAACCTTTCGGCGCAGACTTCAGTTTGCTTCGGTTAACAAACCAGTTTGCAATTCATTTCGGAGTCATCATTAAAAGCAGATCCCGTGAACGTTTTCTTGTGGTCCGCACCGGGGTTCCGCACCGAAGAAGGACCGCACAAAAGGAGACTTTAACATACCGGGCAACAAACCAGGGTTCGGGTTCGAACACGGAATCGAAGCCGGTCGCCCGCCAAAGGCGGTTAACGCGTTCGGGTTAAAGCGTTAGTTGACCCTTTTCCTTGCAAATCGAATCAAAACACTGGATTTGGCGTTTGGGTGCGTGTATTGTTGGGCTGGAGATTGGCCAAATCATTAGGTCCCTTTGTATCCCTGCCCCGTTTTTGGTGCGTGGCACGCGAAACTTTCTCCTAGGCTACCTAACAATCAATTATAAATCCGGAGTGGATTGAACGTTTGGCTCATCAGGTAATAAATGTTGATTGTACAATTAAATTATTTGAGCAGGTTTCAGCACCTGAGGCCCTGGAAAGTTTGAACTAAAACGAGAAGAGTGACTGCTTTTAATGACTGCAATCGGGAGGTGTGACACCAGAGTCCTTCGGTCTTTGAATTGGGCATTTCATGGTTTAAGCTCACTTTCACATCAATCGTACAAATTTGGCCTTACTAGAGTAGCAAACAAGTGAGGTACCATGCGCCTCCACTTATACTCACACGTACCACGCGTCTCCATCACGTAATTTAACACGAAAAAGAGACATGTAAATGCGATTTGGCACTCAAAACAGAGATCCTTTTATTGTACGCGCGTAATTGGATAATCCACCCAATAAACACATTCATATTCTAGACGAATCGTTCAAAATGGGAACACGTGTTTGTGGAAGGAAATTGAATCGCCCCAAATGGAGTTGAAATCATAATTTCACATCTTAAAGGAATATTTATGTAGCTAATTGCACACGTGTGTCGCTTCCATTGTGTGTAACCACTTTGAAACATCAACAACGCGTTCGCTACTGGAGCTTCAAATTTCGCCCAGAGTCAGCCAGAGTCGGCCAAGCCAAGCGCCACAAACGAATACAAAAATGGGCTGTTTAAGTGGCCCAAAGTCGGGCGTCGGTTGTGTGTGGCCAAATAAAACAGGAAACACCATCCATAATAAGCAGCTTGTGTGTGGTTTTTCAATTCCCTAGCATTATGTCATCAGGTTCGCCAGACACCGGCCACAATCTGCATAAGGAATCGCAGCCACAGCATATCCGGCACCAGGCCCCGGCACAACAGCCTAAAATAACACCCGGGCCCGGCCCGGTTACCGAAACGGTGGGGCCAAACGTACAAGCAAAACATTTTATCCGATTTGCACCGTCGCCGTGCCAGACCAGCTAGGTTATGGGTGACTCGCCTTCCGGTGTGCTATCTTTGGCCCCTGCACACCCGGCTCGGTATGTCAAAATAGCAACACTGCATCTTCTGCTGCGGCTGCGGCTGCGGCTGCTGCTACTAATGTACGACCTGTTGGAGTGGCACGCAACGGGATATGGGTGTCCCGTGGGTGGCCAGGAATCACCGGAGACGCAAATCTGCACATAAAATTACCGTGCTACCATAATTCCTTCTTGTGACCTGGCAGTTTACCATCTTCTTGCCGTAGGTTCCTTACAGGGACGAGTGAAAATATAATGCCCCTAGCATGGATTTGTCGGAAGCTCTGAATAAAAGAGTGTTATCAATGAGTGTATTATAGAATAAAAATAATAAAATTTTATTACGTTCGATTTTCTCTGGAATATAGTTCACCGTTCCGCCACGGATGGCCACATTGAATTGATCGGATTGAAAGTGTGCTCAGCACTGATAACTGATACCAGCATACGCCTGAGTGAACATCAAAACGAGTCTCAAAACAATAGATCAGTCCGCAACCGGTCACTGTTGCTGTTAGCATTGCACACACTGTGCGCGACAACGCAACGGAACCGACGTCTGTCCGGAACGCGACGGCCCCACTGAGTGACTCGCTCGAGATGTTCCTGAAGCGCCAACCTAGATTTCATTCGTCCTGCAACCGGGGCCTAGCCGGTTATGACTTTCTAATGTGTTTGTTTGGCCCCGATGCTGGGTCCGAACCGTGTGTGTGTGTCACGTGTCGAGAGGGTTAGCCACCGTTTCTCAGTGTCATTTTCTCGTGTGATGGGATTTGACTCCACTGCCGGTGCGCCGGGGAGTGCGCTCTGAACTGTAATGTATCCGCTGCCAGCTGGCTGCTCACCGGCTGATAGGGTAGGGCAAACCAACGCGAGCCTCTGGCAGCGGCTATGGCCACGTGGCCCGCCTGGCGGGGGTCAACGAGTCGATCTACACTTTCATTTCTGTTTTCGCAACCACATTTAAATGAAAGTTTCGTTCGCTTTGCACTGCGTTTGGTGGCGTTCTTTTGGCGTGGGGTTGTTTTTGAAATGCCATCATCATTATTTCATTCTTTCGTCTGGTTTTGATCCATTGCATGGCGGACGGCCAGGCTCTGGGCACGGTGGTTGTCGTTTTTCAACCGCCCGTCTGTTTCTGTCCTGAAAGCGTTTTAACCACAAATGCAAATAATAATTGGCCAGTAGCACGAAAAAAAAATAACGAACGCCAGCCAAAAAGCATCCAAGAGAGAGAGAGAAAGAGTGAATTAAACAAAACTATCCACAGATATGCATTCCGGGCGCATCTGGATATCCGATGCTCAGGAAGCGTTCACTGAAAAATATGCGACACCCTATTTTCATTAGTTATGGCTCCTGATTCGAGCAAACCCAAGCTGCTACCCGGGCGCCTGGCCTCACCGCCAGCAGCACTAGCTGCTGGCCAGGTATTACAGCACAGAAAGCACACCGTCCCGTTTGCGTTGTACACCTTGCTTTGTGGAAAATTAAAAGAGTGCTAGAGGGTGGCCCCACGCCGGAAACGCGGCGTAGTTTGCAGCAAAAAAGTGGACCTGTAAGTGTTGCGCCAGCAAGATAACGCAACGGGCAACTACGCTGCAAGTATTTGCTGGTGCAATTTCCTCATAAACCGGAACGCCGCGGTTGCGATTTCTTTGCCCGCCGCACTATCACGGGGTTCTTTTGAGTCTCTGGTGTTTTTTGCGGATTCGCGCTACAATGTGGGTTTATTATGATTTTTGTGAGAAAAGCTAAGTGCGCCTGCGAAGCTCACTAATGATGGGCCCTCTGCCGTGGTTGAAAAGGAGTCAATTGCTTGTATGCTTAAAAGTGAACTTGAGCACGTTGCGGATTCGGTATTTTTGTTCGCATTACAGTTTGTCTTGTATTAGACTGCTGGTTGTATAAATAGTTAACAGGAAAGCAAAACCATATAAGCCGGGTTTGATAAAGTGGCGAATGAAGAATAGGAATCGATTGACTAAAGTGATGATTAACGATCGAAAGGCTCAAATTTATCTTTTTCTTGCTGATGCCTAGCCTAGCTACTGCTTGGTGCTCAGAATAGACTAAAAGGTTTTAATGAAATAACAATATTCCGATCAAAAGATGCAATCAGTCCTGAGCGAAAGCACAATAGAGTGAAACATTTCGGCAAAAAATCCCTGACCCCACTCGGGGCGGTGTATCGAGGGTTAAAAGCACAATTTCCATCCACTCGGCGCTAAGTGGCTCGGGATCGGTAGCTGTGCCCCGTGAAGCAGAGCATCTTTCGGCAGAATAACCATCCGGCCATCATTATGTCGAGCATTAATCGAGCATTCAGTTTGACGAGATAAAAATTAACACACAATGCCTGCCGGCGGCTGTCGGCCCGCCGAGTTTGGCCGCGGTGTGCCTCTTCGCTGATCGATTTGCAGTGATTTATTATTTATTTCACTCCACATTCGGTGCTCCAGTTCCACCCATTGAACGCTCGGGCCGTGTGCTTCCGGTTTCCGGCGGATCTTTGCCACCGATCTTTGCGGTTGGCGCGAACGGGGAGCATTTAGGACTATGTTGCGCGATTCACTGCCGTCATGATCCATGAATTGTTGATGGGCCGGTGGTATCAATTTGCGAGCAGGCTTTGCTGGCGCTGACCCACCCCCGTTGGCCAGCCAGCCTCTTGCTCGTAGCGGAACGGAATAGAGGCCAACATATTGGAGCTTGTTCTTGGTTGTCTCCGCTCTGACGAACGCAAAGTCGAACCGGAGCGCTACAAGGTTTTCTCGAAGACTTCCGGCTTTGCTTCAACAACTGCTTCAGCGTTCGAAACATGTACGAACGGTGCAAAAATATCCACGCCCAAGACGCAGAATGAAGGCCAAGGAGCCGGAATCCATTTCTCGCTCCGTTCGCTCCCGAATGTTGTTTGATGGAAAACTAAAAAACAATCAGCAAAAACATTCACACTAGAACGTGGTTTCACACTAGGACACACAAACTCATCGCACGAAGCAAAAAAGTGAAGAGAAAACGATTCCCATTTTTCTCGGAAAAACCGAGTCCAGCGGAGCGCAGTGGTTGACAGAAAACAGGGACTTTTTGAGCTTTTCACTTGAACCACTTTCCGCTTATCGTCCGGGATCAATCCGGTCGGCTACCGGTTGGCCTTGCTATGAAGATGATCTGTGAAAGGAATTTATGTTTTATTTCGATTCGATTAAGGAGGTTTTCCATATCAATCTCCAGCATCTCCCGAAGAGTGCCGGCAAGCAGCCGTCCATCATCGGCAGTCACACTTCGTCGGGCAGCCCCAAAAAGAAAACGAGACCCCAACTGCAGACTGGCGACCGGAAGACGGGGTCTAGGGTGGGACCGTAGGCCTATTAGGAGGGCCCAAAACATTCCGGGCCTTGCCGGAGAGCGATGTAAAAAGCCGGCTATTTTCACATCATTGGGCGTCCATTTTTGCTTCTTTCACTTGGCTCTGTTTTGGCCCATTACTTCTCGTCGCTAATTCCTTCTTCCGAACGCAAGTCTCTTGGTGCAAAAACGGGAAAAATCTGACTCGCTGGTAGGTACGAAACCAATGGCGAGATCGATTCGCCGTAGGCTTGTCTTTTAATCCCGGAAGGCCTAACCTTTCGCCGTCAGAGGATCGTTTTTCAAAGCCCGGTTTTGCTAGAGACACCAGACCCTCGCAGTTGAAGAGGGGCGGATATTTGAGAAGATGAATCGAATAATCAACAGAGAGTGTGTGTGAGAGAGAGAGGGGATATAAAGAAGGATTCTATTCTATCTGCCATTATGTGTGATAGAATGTATACCCTGCTTAGTCAATAGAAGATCAATAGATGGGTGACCGTATCAGCTGTCGGTGGTCAGAGGTACTTGAATAATAGCGATACATTTCTCTTCTCTAGGTCACATGGTTTTTATCGAGCCACTCCCAGTTTGTCCCTCGTTTGATGGGGACAACATTCACTTCGATCGAAGAAAAATTATCAAATAAACGCCGGTTGCCGAGCCGGAATGTGTTTGATCGATTGATTCTGCCGGCGTTCGATTAAAATGAAAAATGGCCACCAGTTAGAAAGTGTCCTTTACGATAACGGAACACTGATACGATAATTCCCAGAAATTAATTCTTGTCGGAATCAATTGAAAAACCTTTCTAGTGAAATATAACTAAACTAACACTAAAAACTGTGTTGCTATCATTCTACATTTTAATTAAAAAAGGGAACAAGTCAATCTGTGATGCGGTTATGTCGTGTTCAAGGTTATATTGTTCGGCGTATTAGTAACTCTGAAACAATGTTCCACATTCTCCCCTCGATGATGTCGAAAATCGTACGTTTCCTGGTCTCTTGGAACGCTGTGTTGGCCGCTTTGCGTGCCAATTCAATCGTCGATGTTCCGCAGATGCTGCCGACATTGTTTGCCCCTTTAAGCTAACTCCTTCGAACATCTGCGCGGATTGAAAGTAATGTTGGGCGTGATTTTACACATTCGCCATTCTTTCCAGCCAGCAACCATTACAAATCCCACACACACTCACCGGAGGCAGTTTTGTTTCATATTAAATATGTATGGATCGAGTATTGGCTCACGTATGCCACCAATCCTCCGAAGTTCTTTCATTTATGCGCTCACTTTACGTATGAAGACGTTCCCAGATGTTGCAACATGCTGAAGCGATATGCTTGACATTTGGATTCAGATCCTATTACCGGAATATTAGAAGTAGTAAAGCTTTAACAAAATTAAAAAAATAAATAAATTTGGAACTTTGTTACACAACGTTTTATGCAAGCAACTTCTAATATTTTATAACTTCATATTGGTCATCAAACTAACGATCAATGATTTGCTATACTTTTAATCGCATTTTAAATCGTATTCGGTCCAATTTCTTCCAAAATTGGATTACGTGAACGAGAAAACTCAATCCCAAAAGTTCTCCACCGTTTAACGGTCAGCAAAAAAGCTCTTCCTGGGGAACAGATTAGTGTACTTTCGCGTGGCTATCGGTCGCACGCCGCCGTGTAATGAGTCACGCTCGCAGTTTGCTTTGATGTGATTGAACACATTTTCGAATGACTTTTACGTTGCTCCGTCCACGGTGCTCGGAAGGTAACTCGACTTGTCAGCAAACATCCTACGATCATCCGTCATCGACCACAGGCACCGCAAGGGAGCTCTCTCTGGTTAAGAAGCTTATGGACTTCCTTTTCTTTTGCGAAGGGCGAGACGTTTTGCACTTTTGCACACTATTCACTATCGCTTCTAACACGAAAATGCACTTTTGATGGGACAGCTTACTTGGGTGCGGTGCGTCTTCCGAAAACCTGCCCCAAACCAGAGACCAGGACTTGGGGTGGCAGCAAAAATGCTCTATCTTGCGGAACGATTCCCACGGGAGCCACATTTGGAACCAGGATTTGGACACGTAAGCAAGACAGCTTACGGCACACAAAAAGCCATTGGTTGCCCGTTGTTGGTCAAACGTCGTATCATTTTCTTTTGCTTTCACACGAGAAGACTATAAAATTGTTACACTATCATTCGCCGTTCTTTTTGTTGTCTGCGGGCGGTTTGTGAGCTTTTTAGAAAGCAATGAAAGGGAGAGAGAGAGAAACAATCACAAAAAGAGCCAGAAGTAGCCATTTCGGACACTGTAATGTTAGTATCAAAATGCTATGATTCCGGATGATGGCGATGTCATATGTGGTCTGTTATGGCCGCAACTGTTAAGGCGGTTTCTTACACGCCATAAAAAGATCTTGGTGAACAATAGCTAAGAAAGATACTACGAAAAGTCAATGAAACTAGACGCGTTTTAACTGCCTTTGGTTGTTAGACTAACTAATTTTCTAACCAAATTGCTCAACGGAATTCAAATTGACAGTATTCAGCAATAACTCCAAAGTTTCTCCATTTGTTTTCTTCTCTCATACTCCAATTAAAAGTGTAGCGAAAAAGATAACAAAGCACGTTCCATAAATCAACCGGAGGGCAATACTTTGGCCTTTCAGTCCGGTTTTCGGTTAAAGTCGGTTCGGGCTGATCGATAATTTGCATAAATTTCCATCGTTAGCTTACGGAATTCGGGGAACGAGATAAAGTTGAGATCCGTGAAGAATGTTTCATTTGACGGCTATCAATGTTTGCCTATCAATTTCGTTTGATAAGCGAAGATTGTAATCTTTTATCGCAGATTGAGTGGAAACTTATGAAAACTTTGTTCACAAAAGAATTATATTTTAATGAAAATAAAAAGTGTATCAAATGCATTGAATACTTCCAACAAGATACGAAATTATCACAGTTATGCCGCGACTGTCTACGAGCCTCTCGTAAACTTTTGGGCTATTCGCGCGTAAATGATTTACAAAACCTCGTCGTTACTAGTACGGCCGCTGGCGAACAGCCAGCGAAGCCACAATTCGATTCCGTCGGTTTTCTCTTGAAATTGAATCAGGAAACTACCAATCTGATGGCGTCCCTGGGCCGGATATTGAGCAAACGGCGGTTTTCTATTCGCGAATATCAGTTCCAGCCAACCCCGAACTAGGCCGCGGTTTTCGCTGAATTATGATAAGTTGTACGATTGGCCATCAAAGATCGATTTTAAAATTCAAATTTATCAGATCAACTGATCTCTGCATGGTGATTTAGTCTATTTGTCGACAATTTTACGAATATCTTTGCTATGACCGGCTGAGAAATGATTTAATCGACTATTTATTTGCTGCATGCATTAACGCATCAGTTTTGTTAGCTTACACGTGCACGTGATTCCAGCGTGTAAAGGTAAGAAACTTTCTACATCAATTTGCTAAAGAAAAACGAAAACTTCTGTCGGTGCCCGAAATTCCCACTAACCGCAAGCGGGAAGGCGAATTCGAATCGAACGTTGTCGAAGTTTTCCGTAATTTATAAACATGAATATCATGCTCGACAGAGCCAGTAGCACCAATAAAGGGTGCCGTACTAGGAGTTGCATTCGATTTAATAAGAATCGGCCCCAGCGAAGCGGCAAGTTTATGTATCGTCGAGTTGGGGCGGAAATAACCCTGAAGCAACTGCAGTCAGTCGAAAACCGATTATGGGGGAAACATTTTTATGTGATCTTCGAGAATCGACCGAGCCAGCCGGCGGCCGTGGGCACCATAAACGACACAGTCAACCCGGCAATGATTTCGATACTGTACCAAACGCTCGCAGGCACAAGTGTAAGAGATTCTATTCCGAACCAGTGACGATTGTAGCGCGCGTCCTGGACGAGCACGGGAATGCATCAGCGTCAAGGCGATGGCGAAACGCAAAAACGTCGTACAAAAATTCCAATTTAAGCAAAGTGATTCGCCGTACGATAACTTTACGTGTATGATCAGTCAGCTGAAAGCGTACCGATATTTGAAATTTGCGTTGCCACGTTTTTTGAACAAACTGCGCTCGGAGATAACTAAAAACTCGAAACCGATACTTGGCAGTACAGAGAGTTTGTCGGGTTTGTGCCGATTATACAGTACGGTAAATTCATCGATTGAAGTAGCTGTCATTTTACTCGTTATAAAAAGAATGCAAAATTTCGCATAAAAACGTTCTACGATTTTCGTAGAACACTTCGAAGCGACAATGTTTGCAAAACCAGGATGATTTTGAAAAAAACCTAGCCCAAGTTCTAGGTTCGCTTATTTACGTTTGTTTCTCTTGTTGTTTTCTAACTACCTCTTTGTAGCTGTCGGTTTATTGGCTTGTAATAAAGAAAAAATCAAAACCATCTCCAGATGCACATAAAACTCATTCCCACGCGCAATAACAATGCGTCGCGAATATATCCACGCAATGGTGTGATAAATTTGATATTATTCGCAAATTCGCACGAATTGCACACACATTGCACGTACTCGCGGCTGTCTGCGGCACTGTAGAGCACTTCCAGAGAAACCATTACAATAACGCTCTTTCGATCCATTTTGCTCAAAACCGGCGCCGACCGAGACCTAGACCGGTCGCTCGTCGCCGTCGGGGGTAATTTATCGTAAGCGACCTGTATCCAAGATGTAGGGAATTTGCGCTACACGCTGCGTTTACTCGCAGAACTTGAACGCACTAGAACGAACGTGCATCGCCCGGGGCAGTAATAATAGAACATGCTCGCCGGTGGAACACGAGAAGGAGTAACCATTTTTACATTCATCATCCTTGCGCGACGACGGCGTGGACTTCTTGGCGAAGAATCCTTTCGCCATTATTACACGCCCTGTGGTTCGCTGTGGTTTCCAACTTGAAGGGGTTTACAGCGAAAAACTATGCGTGCGAACCGTGCGCGAGTGAAGACATAATTTGCAAACCGTCTGGGAATGGTTTAGAATTTTGTAACCCTGATTCCAAGCTTAAAGATGGTTTCTTTCCAATGCGTATAATATCCCAAAAAATGATTAACTTGTTGCAGAGGTCGTTAAAAGTCATCCCCGATGTGGTTCGGCTTAGTAGAGTATCCTAAGAGAAGTACCTGGCACTACTGGTTCCAATATTATCGACGGATATGAGACGCAGACTACACCACACTGTCCCATAGTTCGATAGTTTGACACCAACTTTACTTCAGCGCGACTCGAGAGTTTGGTTCGCCAAAGGACCCGACTCGCTGGCCACCGGCTCTCGGTGGAACCGGTCGAGCACCGTAAAACTCCGTATCTATTCACCGTTACGATTATGAGTGTGTTATAAGAAATGTGGCAAACTTTGGCCATAATTCTCCCGCGTTGGCCACTTTCTCGCCGCGACGATGGCACACTCACGGGCACGGGTTTCAGTCTAGGACCGAACGTGTACCGACCAGCCAGGGCATCCTGCCGCGTGTGAAGGGTTGCCGGAGCCGGGAGCATGTGGTGACACTTTTTTGCGTCCGGCGATGAGTGTTGAGGGTATAATAAATTCGTTCGCTGTAATTTAATAAGCTTGGGTCATTTTAAATGCTGCCGCGGGAGCCTTTCTTGCTTAACGTGCGTCGTTGAGGGAGTTTCCAAGCGAGCAAGACATACACACCACCAGAGAGGCACAAATTAACATAAACAACTTCACGTAACCGGCACAATGAGATACGTTACGTGTGGCGTTTCGGGGAAAGTAAAGCCTTTTCGAGAGGCCCACACTTCCTGGCCTGCTTAGAGATAATCCGACATGCGTCAAAAGAATCAGGATGCTGGTGTAAGAAGGAGAAATCGTCGCACAACTTGAGTACAATAATCAATTTTCCGTTTTGACTAATATTAATCAAGAAAATGTGTTGTGTATTGTGAAAATGTGTCCTCAAGTGTTTTGGATGCATTTTAATCTATAATCCGGGCTTCTTTTAATGTCTTAAATTTTTATTTAATTAGAACACTGTTCTGATGCAGTCTGAGAGTGTTTGCATGGAGATTGGTGGTGCTTTCAGTGGTTAACGAAGGCCACCGGGCCGGCGACCGCAACTAATCGGCACTTATTTTCCCCCGTTTGCTAGACGAAACCGGTAGCCTTCAGGCTGACGGAACTTTAAATGAGCGGCAACTTTAATGGAGTGTTAACATCCATCTAGGTGCGCACCGGGCCCCTTGGCACAGTTCTACGCGTCTTGGGAACGGACGAGGTGAGCGGTTGTAATTAAAAAGAAAATTGTTTTCACATTAATATGCCTTTCTCTTGCTGCTCCTGGGGTGTCGTCGGTTATAAGAAAACTTCTGCTCAAACCGCCCTCTGGTCCTCGCTTCATCCTTTCTTGGTAACTGAAATACCGTAGCCGTGGTCGGTCTGAGCAATTTTTGATTCACCTATTAGATTTGCTTACTTTCATAAGCATCAGTCTAAAAGACATCAAACGAAAAACGAACAAAAAATGCAATCACTTTTCGATGGCAAACGAAGATGTTACGTCTTCTTAACCCTTATTTTTACTCTTTAGGTAGCCTCTCCAGAGATAAAAAATAAGAAAGCAAATTGAAAGATAATTGAAACCTATCCGCTTTTTTTAAGAAACGAGTAATGAAAGAATGGCAGAAAATATCCGACAACAAATTTGCACGGAATGCAAAGCGATTGTTTGCTGATTTAAATGTGTTCGAATTGAACGTTTCCGTTTAACGGATTCCCCGGCGGGGGTTGAAATAAAAATTGAAAATTAATTTGTCAATTTATTGCCTACGCCGTCCGACCGTCCCCAGGATAATGCAGGAAGCAACCGGACCGGACCGGACAAACAGAGGCCAACGCAAAAAAAACATAACCTTAATCCTGTGAAAACAAACCCTTCCGGTAATCTTTCGGCGACGACCAAGAAAAGATTCATTTATCCGACACGGGTCGTGCATCACGACAATGGACGACGCGAGCGAACGAATAATAATGGAAAATTTTCCTGCTCACTGGAGTGATAATTGTGTGCCTTCGGTTTTTTTTTGCGCGTCGTCCCTCTGCGTCGGCTTCCAATCTTTTGCTTTCGCCCAGTTTTTGTCTCATGACAGTCAAGCTTTACGATCCATAAAAGATGTGAATTAGATCTTTATGGTCGCGATAAGTTTTTGCTCGCGCGACATAAATTTCCCACTTCGCTTTCTGGTGGCCCAAATTAGGCGCACCTTTCCGCGTGAGACCAGATTTACGGACCGGGAAAACCGGAATGGTTCCCACACATTTCTGACCGTTTAATGAATTGCACTGCCGAAGCTGCCACAAGGGAATGGAAAAGAATGGTGCGTAGCGAGGCAAGGGAAAACTAACTTCCTGCTTTTCTTCCACGCTCCACGCCGTATTGTGTCAATTTAAGTTTTAAGCTGCACCTCGCCTGTAGCTTCGGATGAAACGGTCCAGAAGATTGAATACTTGCACTCTGCTGCGCTCCCAGTGGCAGAATATTAGCCCGATGGTAAGCAGTCTTGGGGCTTTTTGACATTCAGAGTTCGTTTTCGTTCCTGAGAACATAGCACGTGTCTCGACGGTGGACGGAATCACTCCCTGCAGAAGGTACAGGTGGCAGTATCTGTTGCATGCGATAAACTTTGATAAAATTTCATTTATTCGAAGCATTTTTGTTTATTTATTCATTTTATTTTTGTTCAAGGAGTATGGACTATTTATGTCCAAAAATCGAGCTTCCTTTAATGTCCTTTGCTTTCTTTTTATTTATTTGTTTAGTAAAAGTTTTAACGAACGCATTCGAATTGAATCCTTGCTAACACATTCCTATAGTGCTCCGTAATAGCTTTCCAACAATGATGTGCTTTCATAAACAGAAGAAATTGATTGACTTCTTGCTGTTCTGGCCCAACCGTACCGTAGCCGTCACCGGGCATGGTTGATGAAAAATAAGTTTTGTTTGAGCCACTCTTCTCCGGGTTCTTGCTTTTGCGCTTCTGTGCCACATCCCACGGCAATATTATTTAAAGTGCTATTAAAACTAGCTCCCTGCTCGAGGCACGCGAAGAAGAAAGTCCCAAGCGGAATAAAAAGTGACCGCCATCCACATTGGAAACACTCATCCTCTGGGACACTAGGATGCAGCACGGCAGAAAAAAGCGGCCACTGCTTCAAAATGGCATAAATCTTTGCTGAATATGCAAAATGCTAGCCAGGGAAAGCTGGCAGGTTGCAATCAACCTTCCTCCGGGCAGAGGCATTGGTTAGAATCGGCCGGGCCAGCTACAGATGCGAAGATGCGAAGATGCTCGATGCCGTTTTATGAAGCCGCTAATTCACTCGTCGGGGATGAGGGCGGGCATAGGGCATTGCATAGGTAGGTTAATGCAAAACGATTGCCATATGTCAGCGCGGGCGAATGGGTTTCATTTGAGGGAGAAAATGAAGAGATCAACCTCAGAAAGGATTCTTTTTCCGTTCTATATGTAAAGCGTATTGAACGTCGATAGAAGGATAATTGAAAGGATTGATATGCATTCACAGCTCGATGATGTGCTCCGTTTTATGCAATTGAACCCGGGCAATGGCGCCGTGAATGAATAGGCTGTTTCGAAGCCGTGGCGGATATTCTTTTCTTTACTTACATTTCATTTCTGCTTGCATTGATACATTGATCATGGTATTCCGTCAACTTCCGAGTACCAAACAGCATCCCCACTGAACACCTTTGTAACGTAATTGTTTAACAAATGGCATGTTAAACAGCGCAATGCTCACGCGACGGCTTTTGGTGCACTTTTCCCCCCGATTGGCGCATTGACTTCAGGCGGCTGCAAAAGGACACTAACAGGCAGAGGAAGCTACAAATAATCTGGTTAAACTTTTTCAATTACTTCATAGTCGTGCCTGCGACTCGGGAAATCCGATTAAACCGAGCCGACACGTACCGCGTCACCGCAGCGGAAGGATCTGTGGCAGTGCAAAAAATGCGCCATGCCGTGGTCCTGGCAAACGGGGGATTTTATGGGTCCGTAACGGTTCCCTTCCGTTCTGGTGAAAGGTGAAACAATT
The DNA here is from genome assembly GCF_943734635.1 of Anopheles cruzii. NCBI lineage: Eukaryota > Metazoa > Arthropoda > Insecta > Diptera > Culicidae > Anopheles > Anopheles cruzii. The sequence continues at coordinate 296,616 of NC_069144.1, forward strand.
TCTTGGAGCTAAGATTTCACGGTCGGGTGAAATAATAGTACATTATCCGTCGTTAAGAGTGGGTTAATGTTTTGGATAATTACTTTGGCGCTCGATTCATCGCCCCCACGCAGGGAGTTAAGTGTTGTGGCTCGTTGGTGGTTTTTTCATAAAAATGCGTTCTCTATTCTGTTGTTGGCTGGAACATTCAGCAGCCAAACTTTGATTTCCTAAAGTGGAGCGTAACAATTTATTGCGAAAACAATACCCTTTGGAACTCTAACTGGTTTTTGAACAGTAGTTCAATCTTATCCGACCTATAGTGGCGGCCAAGTATACTAAAACAACGCACAGATCAGGGTAACGGAGTCCGACTAGTCTAAAGAAGACTTTCTAAAACCCTGAAACAGTACAGGAATTTTTCATAAATTGTTCCAGCATGTTCCAGTGGTTTCTTTGAAACAGTTCTAACTGTGCCACAGATTTTCCCCAATACACTTTGGCCCAATGGTAGCCACCAGTGTCGCAGATTAGGCAAATGCTAATTGAATGTCAGCATCGTAAATTAATGGCACATTTCGCGACGCGAATCACGAATCGGACAAAACTAATAACAAAACCTCAAACTGGCCGCCGGAAACACAAAACAAAAATGGAACAATTCCCTTTCACATCCTAATTCCGTTCATTTGGACAAAATTGAGCCGGCAGCCGGGGCCGGGAACTGAAAATGATCAAACTTGACAGCGCCGGCCAGCGGTAGCGCAGCAGAACTGACGAGCAGCATACTCTAATGGCCACAGGCCACAAGGCATGGCCCCCCGGGGATGGAGCAAACCCCCACTCAGCGGCGGCGGCCAAGCATTATGCTGCCGGCGAGCGTTTGACGTCGCATAAACAATGTCACGCGAATAGTTTGCACATAGCATCCGCTTTGCCATCCACTTCCGGGTGCCAGTTGCGGTCCTGTTCCGGGCTGCAACAACTTCTAGAGGTTGTTGAAAAATATATCTATTCTTTCGCTTCCGTTGCTTGAATGCATAATCAGTTCAATGCGTCGCAATCGTAGCATAAAGACCACGGAGAAAACAAGGATCAAAGCGGAACGGGACACCGTAACGTGAACGTACTTTCCGTCGGCATTCTCGTGACCACGAGCGAAAGCAGACCGGCAACGAATAACAAACCGGAACTCCTTGCCAAGTACGTCGTCATACTTTGCTGTCATACAATACAGTCTGTTGTTTTGCAGGAAGAGCAAGATTTGGTAGTGACTTCGGTCACGGAAGATTAGCAAAAGTTGTGCCAAACACTGTACCGGAAACCGAAATCCGACAGCCTCTGCCAACAACAGCTCCCGGCCGCTGGCTGGCCGCGAATAAATAATGATTTATTGCATTTCGGGTATCAATTTTGGAGGGCCCACGGGAGGGTCCCCAGTGGGAGGGCAGTTTTGGGCAGTTTGGTGCATGCCAAATGTGGCCCCGAAAAATCGATTAACATGTGCTTCATGCTGCTCGCCTTTTTATTTTTCCCTCCGATAGAGAGCCGTGTGAACCTCGGATCGATTAGAGTCGTCCCGGGCATCGCTCGGTTGTATCGACGCGTGCGGCTGCCTATTTGCATTGACCAACAAAGTGGGAAAATAACCTACCCAACGCTGACGCTAGTCGTGTTGGGTTAAATTTACCCCCAGGACCCCGAAGGCCGACAAGAAGCTTCGACAATTTGTTTACTATGCTCCGGTTCCACTCTTTAGTGAGATGGCTGGACCGTTGATAATAACCGATAGCCGTTTGAATAAAGTCGAGAAAAGCGTAGATCGGTGTGGTTGGATTCGTTTCAAGCAACAGGATTCATAAACTTATTGAACTTGGTATGCTCTTTTACATATATCACCATCAATAAAAGTATTCTAAATTAAGATCTTTAAAATAATATATTAAATTAATTAATTAAAAATCTTCTGGTTCTTCAATCTATTTCGGGACCAGGTCTTCTTCAATATAATCCGCGACGTAATGAATGGTGCCCAATTTGCAGCCAATCGCTAGGTCGGGATCTGAAATGACTTTTGCCATAATTAGATGCCAATGCAAAGCTTTGACATGTCCGATCGATATTCAATAAGTTTCCCTCCAGATGGCCAGACCTTCGAAGCGATTAGCCACTCAGAACAGGTCAAACGCAAGAGCGGCGCCGTTGCGACCGTTCCACTCGATAAGTAACTTCAAATAAAACGCGTTTGAGACGCGGTTCCACTTGATAGCCCTGGCTTGATAGCCATAATTCAGTCGAATCCGCCACCGGATTCACCGGTGTAATACTGTGAATGTTAAGAACACAAGAAACTAGCAAGCCCCAACACAAAATGAACAATTACTTTCCAAAACCGGATTCGACGAGCGTAACAGCAGCGCGTGGTATGTAGCCACCGGGTTCCTCACCGGGGCACGATTTTCCACCAGGGTCATAAATCAGCCGGGCCAAACCGAAAAAACCCACCGAAACGTGCCGCTAGCGTTCGACGTTAAGCATAAGATCGAGCGCCGCCACCGATCGAGGCGGCTTCCGGCCTGGGGTTCCCTGCCGGAACCCGGTTTGTCTGGGGGCGGAAAACTTCAAACTTGATTTACTCGCTCGAAACGCATCATCGAAGAAGTACCGGAATTCGGTGCGCCACTTTTGCGGAACTAGAAGTTAAACCGAAAAAAACACCCCTCCTTGAGGGTGGTTTCTTCGTTTGTTAGGCTCTTTTGGGTAGGTTTCGTGGCACGCAATTTGAGGTTGACCAATCTTTGCCGACATGAATTCCTAACAAATTATTTTCTAGATAAGCCGCCGAAAGTTCGCTGAAGTTCAAAAGTCTTAAAGTCAACAATGAGCCAATACAAAAACGAGCGGCAGCAGGAAGAAATGTCCGACATACGGAAACCATACGCGGGGCCAAAGATAGGTGAACCGAGTAGAAAACAACATCTCACGGTGCTGCAATAAATCACATGCATATGTCTTGGAATGCTGCCATCCGGATCGGGAACTAGCCTTTATTTACAGCACGAGATGTAACTTTTTCTTACGATTTCCGGGAACCCGTTTACATACACCGCTATGCGTGGATATACGGTCTAAAACACAACAAACAGCGGTTGTTTCCTTCACCATTCTTCGATTATTAATCGCTTATGCTGGAGAACAACAAAGGACTGCAACAATAAACTGATGTTTTTAAGATCATTGTTATGCAAACAATATGCCTAAGAATTTGGGCCGCATCCGTAAGCGTCCCGTTCTTTTAAAAGGAAAGGTCATTTCAAATAAATTAACATTTAACCCAACCCATTGACCTTTAATCTAGCTTGAACGGTGTCCTTACGCTTCCAATTTATTCGTTAGGTGCTTCTTGTCGATGGCTTTTACTTTGCAATGCAACCCAGCGAATCCCGGACCCGAAGCAATGGTCAGGCCAGATCAAAGCAAATGCCAGAGTCGCACTAACAAAAAAACTAACAACACCTTGATTGAAGGCTGTCCTCGGCAAACCCCCCGGTGGAGACTAGCTCTGCCCGGCGGAACGCCAATGGAGTGTATCCCATTACTTGTCGCTCTTTTCGCTTCCCAGATGTAGCCAACAGCGAAACGGAGCGTTCTCGAAAGCCCGGACTACCGTGGCAACGCCCGGCCCAGCATGGAATGCCTGCGCTAGGCTTGACCTCGCTGCCCTCGATGGCAAATGCCTGCCCGAGCGAATCGGGTGTGTGTATGTGTGTTCGGAAGCGGAAAAATCAGCCGCGTAGCGACCGGCGAGAATGCGAGAAAGGAAACAAACAAAAAGTGCTGTAGACATTTTGGCAACATCCTGTAAATTAGACAACCGAAGAGTCGGAAGAGTCGGCAAGAGCCAGAGCGAGCCGAGTGGGCCGAAAACATCCGTATGGAAGTGTACAAGCGCGCGCAAGTACACTATATCTTATCTTATGGCTTTTTGGTTTTTCGTCCTGGCGTCCGGTCCTGGAACACCGCACGGCCGGAACGAAGCGGAAGCAAAACAGGAAAAAGAAAAAGGGGAACTCGGATCAAAACCGCGGCCAAGATACTTTCCAGTGCCTCCATTTTCCAGCTGATAGTCCCGTGGCAGATCTTCTGCTCCGGCGGCGACCTCGGCCCGTCCGTTGTCGTCGTCCTGGGACCAACTTTTACATATAGCAGCGATTTTTGCAACGAACAGGAATGGCGAAACCTCACGGTCCACGGTGCAGTGTGCGAGAGCGTGACATTGGCAGTCGTAGGGCTTTCGGGGCTCGGGAATCGGGCCGAGGAAACCGGTTGGATTACGCCGAGATTCGAGCGTAATACGATAAGGCCATCGTGGGAACGGGCAGCATCTTTCGTGTCGTTTGTCGGCTCTAGTCTAGCTCCCTTCTCGTTCGCTTCCTCGTTCGAGTAGAGTAATTTTACGACTACGTCTCGACGGCCACGTTTAAGGCTAAGCCGACGACGACCATTACGGAAGCCGGTGCCGGTCGGTTCGGGGAGTTTAAAGCTAATGTCGGCGAGCTGGCTGGCGAGCTGGGTGTGTTGAAGCACCACTCGAGTGGCACACACTCCGTGCTCACTTATTCAATTACTATGGTGACCACTTGCGAAGAAGCGCCGGGATTCGTCCCCGGGATGGGGCCGTTCTGAGGTGTGCCACAATCGTAACATTGACATTTTAATTAAGTAATTAGGCGTGAAGCAAAGGCAATTACGCAAATTGTGACCGCACCAGTTCAAAGTGGCCGCAACAGTCCGATCCACACCGGGCCCCATGGGGAAAATTAAAAGTAAACGAATCTTAACGTGCTTCAGTATCATCTGCGCCGTTAAAGGTTTGAGCTCAAAGCACGATTAGTGCACGAAACGACTCTACGGCTTGCATGTTCCGTTTCTGCGGCTTCGGGAAGACAAGTCAATTAATTAACGTAAAACTTTCCCCAAACTCCATTGCGTAGTTCTTCGTACTAACGAATGTATCACGTATCGGTGCGATGATAACGGTGTGTGTTTTTGCAAACTTTCCGGGATACTTTCTCCGATACACCAGACACTTGGTCGGAGCTCGTAGATATAGAATCCTTCCGAAAGCCATAAAAGAGTTCGCCACAACAGTCAGCGTCGGATAGCGTAGATAACTGACGCAAAAAGCTCAACGATATCGGGTCTGCTGCTTCTTCCTTTCGGCAAACATAATTATGCTCTCCACTCCACAACGGCCTTTTTGCTCATTTTTTCCTATGCGCCCACTTGGGCTTCGGGTTACTGTTTCGGTTCTTGCAGGTGCAGCAAAAGGAACCGGTCGAGTGGCCGGAGTGGATCCAAACAAGCTCTCCTGTCGTCGCTATCAAAAAGTAGTAAAGATAATAAACCAAACTTCTGGCTTTCGTCGCCTCAAGAGGTTCGTCGATTTGTTGTGTACATTTCAGCCCGAAAGGAAATAAGCTCCGAGAGTGCTGATCCGAGGTAGACGTTTACCTGTGCAGCCCCATCTCGGACCACGTCGTGGTGGGCAGAAAGTTCCGCGACCTTCCAACGGCCTTTATAGCTCCGAGCATCGAGAGGCAATCGAAGTGATTATAATTACGATGGTCGTGAAGCGATCGTGCACGAGTTTTATGATGATGAGGCCAGTCTGTAGGGAAGGCAGGGAGGGACGAAGACGGGAACGACGCTAGAGGAAGGAAGATAAGTGCACAACTTCCGACTGCTTTCCGGCAAGGGTGCTGACAGTATTAAGCTAAGAGAGAGAAAGAGAGCATCGAGTCGCCCACCGTACCCGTTCATGGGCGACGTTACGAAACAGTCGTACACACCGAAGAGGAAAAGTTCAGGCCTCCTCACGGATGTTGCCTTAACCGCCTCGCGAGGCCACACTGCAAGGGGGTTGGTGACCCAGCGAACCGCCGTGACGAGGGTGAAACTTGGCTACAATTATTACAAGCATAATCCTAATTGAGAGCAATTCCAACGGGCTAAATTGATCCCATTTTCTCTCTCGGACAGACGGATTACGCTGTCTGCCTGGCTTTTTGGGCTGCGGGCGCGGTGGCCGATTTTTTCCGCCCTACTTCAGGTCTGCAAAAAATCCGTAGCGTAGCGGAGATAAGAAAATCGGGAAAAGAGCATTTCTATCGTGATGCATTCGACACTCTACGAACCAGAAGAGATCATCATTAAACAGGTCCAGTTGTGCAATGTGAAGTACACAACAACTATGTAAGTGTTAAAGTTCTATTGCGTGTTACACATATTCCAAGGTAAGTTAATAAAATAGTAATAAACAAAAATACAGGCACTAACAAGTACAGTCCGTGGTTATAACTTACAAGGGAATAAGTTTTTATTTTATATTTCAACATGTTTCATCTCGTTCAAATAAGTTTCTATATAAAATCAGTAATTCGCTTGTATTTCTAGACTTTTAAACGTTGTTGCTAAAACAGTGCATTATTTAAAAGGAAATAACGACAGCAAATATCAAATAGAATAGGATATTTTCGCAATTTATAATTTTTACTTGTGAAATTCAGTGTAACATTTACTTGATGTGTAGTTTTCTCTACGATTTCTTTTGATGAAAAAGTATAACAATTCTATTCTATAATTGCTGTCGCCTCGTGAACATCTCGCAACAGAATAGCAATAAATTATTTGCAAATGCTTGTCATGCTTGAGCAGGTTTTGATTTTTAGTGTGCGTCTTTTAACACCGAGGCCGCGGACGCTCTCCTCACAAGAGCGTTGCTTTCAAAAACACATAAATACCACGGCGACAGTGACCCCGGTCCACGAAAGTAAATAACGTCATAATCATTTCTAGGATGCAAGAAATCTTACTTTAATCCCCGGCATCTTCAACCATGCACCAGGCGCCTCCATCGCCCGGTGATGGCCGGCTGCCAAAAATTCCCTGTGCCCGGCACCGGCATTACTCAACGCCGTCCGGTTCGGCGAAATTCGGTGGAAGCACCGGAACGGCACACAAATGCACAGCCCGGAAACGGAATTCCGACACGGGCGAAAAAAACATTCGGCCCGCCGATGCAAACAAGCTTGAAATCAATTCACTTAAGCGGCTTTCATTAATCAAAAGATAAGCACTGCTGCAGTGAGCCCTGCCGGGGGCTTTCGATGCGCACGGCACTAGGAAGGGCACCGTAACATCCGCGCTCTCGCCGGAACGACCGAAAGCACTTACGGCGCGTTTAAAAACGACACTCCACTTGAACTGTTTCCTTCCACATCGGCCGAAGAAGGGCCCGGCCATAAGGATCCCGGGTAAATGGTGTAATTATACAACACATCTCGGGGGAGCCGAGCCGAACTGAGCTACTTACTGGTGTGTCCCGCCCGTCGTTGTCGACACTTGTCAGGATGCGCGTCCCACACAATCCTCAGCGACTCAACACCCTGCTGTGCCCGATCGGAGAACACCCGTTTGGAAGGCGGAGAGAGGGCCCACAATTCTTTACACTCTTTCTAACCTCACCATACAGGATGCGTTGCAAGTGGCTGCAAAATGTTGTTAACACTCACGGCGTGGCCCACTTCCGGCGAAGGGAAACATTTGGCCGGGAATCACTCCAAGTAGCCAGCATCCGTGCGAGGGTTTTACGATCTTCACATTTGCCGCCCGAAGAGGAGGCGCACTAATTTAAGGCACGCACTTGTATGCTTCACACCTTACTAACGCCGTGCAAGCGATTATCTGGCACCATTCCATCACGCTGTCAGACGCGTCTTCTTCCGGTTCGACAGCTGCACAGCCACACGTGCACCCACTAGCACCTGGAGCAGCACACGGTGGGAGCCCGCGGAAAGTACTTTAGTGGGCCAATTTTCCACACATTAAGCATCGTCTCTCTCTGCACCGCCCGAAGACACTCGTGGGCAGAATTATGATTTTCTGCGCGGACACCGACCGACTTGGCCGTCGACCAGCGAGCTGACGAACTCACGAGGTTCACGAGATAGTAACGGACTTCCGGCGCTCGGCCTCGGCCTACGACAAGCGACAACCGGCAGCGTCGAGAACTGGCAAGTGACTGACTCGCGCTGCACTCGATCGCGGCACTTTCGCGGTGGTCGTTAACGGCCTTCGGTGGTGGCCAAACGAGAGAGCACCACGAATACCGCCGACTGGTTCGTCGGGTTTCCCGCGCAAATGTTGACGGTCCGTGGGCGCAGTCGCCGGTGGACTCTCGCTCCTTACTTCCGCTCTCACACGAACACGTGGTCTGGCAGACTCCAACATAGTCATCTCCGATGCCGAATCGTATCGCGAATCGCTGTCACCCCATGGTCAGCTGTCCTGTGGCGATGTTTTTGGTGCGATGTTTTCTTTGGACGAAATGAAACAGGACATTGTTTTCCCTTTGTACTGTGCCTCATTTGGTTTTGTGCTGGCCACACTAAAATCAGTAGAAATTTAAACCGATCTGTTTGTGATCGAAATAAAACTCAAAATTAATTAATCATTATTACTTCGACTAGGGTCGATATGGTTTCATGATAAAAATCGGCCATCAACATATACATACACATATGTCCCAACACTTTTGGCCGCATGTGTGTATTGGGTGCTTGCATTATTTAAACGAAGAGGGCGCTTTTTGTTCGAACCAAGTTGGCGGTTAAAATCGAATTACGTATTGAGCTGTTGTTGCTAGGTTCGTGTGGTAGCTTTGCTCGACCACAGTATAACCTCACAGCCACTCGCCGCGTAGCCGTGATGCTTTCTGTCACAACCTTACACGAACGAGCCGTGAGCGGTTATCTTAATGACGATCGTCACACCGATGTTTCAGAATGGCCAATTCAGAACCTTGTTTAATGTTCGGACTGACTCACTGGATACCGCTAGAGAGTTTCCCCGAAAATGCGCGAAATTAAGGAATTTCGAAAATAATTTTATTTATTTGGTCGGTGTAATGGGGCGAAACTAAAATAAACGCAAACAAAAAAAAAATCACTTAACCAAGCACTTTTTTTTTCAAAAGTTGCAAACAAAACAAACAGAACCTTTATCAGTAGCACTACAGTAACTACACTAGTGAGACTAGTAACTACGCGCACATTACCATTCTCCCGGAACGCAGTACTTGTAGGAACATCCGGCATGCAGTCCATCGTCCGAGCATAAGCAGGTGTTGCACTGATACTTGAAAGACTTGCGCGCTTCGCATTTGAATCCGGGCGTTCCTGGTGCAATGTCCGAGCGTGGCAAGTCCCGTCGACGCCGTAGCGAACACAGATGTTTCGTGCATTCGAATTTGCCATTCTTCGCGCAGGTGCACTTGTTGCAACCGTCTTCATGTCGGTAACTTTCTCCGGCCTGACACCTCTTGAGAGACTCGGTGTCTTCGACCGGCTGTTCCTTTTCTACTTCGTTTCCTTCATCCATTTTGTCTACTTCCTTTTTCGGATCTTTTTCCTTTCCTGCATCTACTTTTCCTTCTTTTTCGTTCCTTTTCCCCGCCACGGTGTCGGAGCGTCGATGTCTTGCGTGCTGCCCTACAGTTTCTCCAAGTGGCCGGCACAATTTCAGCGTACAAGCGGCCTTACCGTCCTTCGTGCAGACGCAGTCATTACACCCATCGGCGTCTTTGAACGTTGTTCCGGGAGTGCAGTCCTGCTCGGTGTTGGGAGAGCGACGACGACGATTCGAGACCATAAAGTCGCCCAAAATCGGTACATCATCCTGAGAAGGGCAGGCCATCCGTCCGCACGCAGCAGTACCGTCGTTGTTGCAGTGGCACGTATTGCACCCGTCCTCATCAAGGAACGATTCTCCGGGAGTACACTTCTTCTTCGGAGCCGCTACAGCGCGACGTCGGCGATGCGGCGGCAGACAAGCCTTGAGCGTGCAAGCGGCTTTGCCATCCGGCGTGCAGGAGCAATCGTTGCACTCGCGTTTGAAAGAGGTCCCCGGTACGCACTCCATCTGGGACGTCGAGCGCTTCTCCCGCGGCGGGCATGCTCGTCTCGTGCAGAACCAACCGATACCGTTGTTGGCGCAGCGACACCGGTTACACTCCTGCAAGAAGCAACTGGGTGCATCAGTGACCGAGCGACACTGACTGTAGGCTCGGGCCGGTAAGACCTACCTTCATCTTGATCTCGTTCGGGGTACAGACTTGTCCGTTTGTTTGAAGGTGAACCTCATCCTTCTCATCGCCCGCCACTATCGTCTCGTTGTGGTTGGGCTCGACGCGAACAACGGACTCGTCCGAGAGTTCCTGTTCGTGCGGTGGGCATACCTTGCGGGTGCACGCTTTACGTCCATCGTGTGCACAGCGGCAGGTATTGCAGTCTTCCTTGAACGTTGTCCCAGGTACGCATTTTTCGGTGCACAGCGCTGCAATACGATAAAGAAACGAGCCAAGAGATTAGCGACGCTTATCGCTGGAAGCAGCACAGCACAGGACGCCTCCCAAGCTTAGGCTATGACCATGGGAGAAACGATTCGGTCTATTCCCGAGAGCTCGCGATAGATGGTCCCGAGTCCCTCATTGGTCCCCTTGATAACGCTAAGACGCTGGCAGTTATCAGCTTGCAGCCGAGAGCTCTAACCTCTTCGACGGTCCAACGTAGGAGGAAGAGAGTGATAGACAGAACGAGAGAGAAAGGGAGAGAGAGAAAGAGATAGCAAACCAACCCGCCGAAGCGCCGAAACACGAGGCTGCAGAAAATCAATTGCGACGATCACGTTGCTGCGATCCAATCCGATGCGATTTCGATGGGCCCACGAGATGGCCAATCGCGCCGATGGAACCAATTGAACAGAGGGCGAATTTAATTAACCTTTTCGACCGAGGAGAGTCGGTTCGGTTTGAGCTGTGAACGCTCTTTAGGGTGGGTGGGTTCTACGCAACGGCCTAGTTGTTGTCCCTCGAATGCGCTTCGAAACCAAAGACGGGGCGAAGTTCGCGCTGATCCGGAGCTCCGCAAGTTCAAGGTTTCAAATGTCTCTCCATGTACGTTTACGCTCCATTTACATAAGACTCCAGAGTGCGGGTGCGCTGGTGTTCTCGGTTTCCCTCGGCTCGCGCTTATCGGGACGAGTATCAAGCGATCCCCGGGCCGGCCAACCCAACAAGGACCGTTGGCTCGCTCTGCATCGAATGGAGCTGCTGGCGCGGATCATCTGGAGCATTAAAAACGCAATTGGGCCTCGCGATAGGCCCCGCGGCTAGCAGTCGGGCCACGGAGTTCCGGAGTTCAAGGTAGCACTGATAGGAGCGCCCCTCGGTCGAGGCGAACGGAAGCAGAACCGAAAAATAAGAAAGTCAACTGCGAAGCCGAACGCATTGGCTAAAAAACAATGCTCTGGCATCATCACGGATGGCGTCATCCTTATTCTTGGCCGACCGGCCTGGAGCCTGGGAACGGCGCTGGCTAGCCGATTAGTACTAAACCCGGGCGACCACCACTTCCGGGCGGTGCGTTGCGTAATAAATTGCTGGTTATCGTCGTTAGCTTTGCAAAAAAAAATGCTCCTATAAATAATGCCTATCAACTATTCCTATTATCAACTCGGCTATAAATAAAATCGTGCATCACCAGATACGGACATCTTACTTCAGACTCTTGAGCACTTATCGTCAGGCATCGGTTAGAAACTCGGTTTTAAAACATGGCTCTAATCTAGTAGCACCTCAGATGTGGCCCTAGTGACAGCGGGTCACTAGGGGATGCTTCGAGCCATGGCTACCTAGTGAACTCACCTCCGACAACGAATGTAGCGACGATTAGCAAAACTAACTTCATGCCGATCCTTGATCACTCTTCTTTCCAAGTTACCAACACTTCACCAAACCGATGTCGATCGATCGATCGTATGTCTTCACTCTAGCCGTTCTATTATCCTTCTACGTTGCAAACACGCAACCGCTTCACGGCCAACACTGTTGCCCGCTAGTAGATCAGCTACCAACCGACTCGGCGGTAGATCACGTTCTGAGCTTGTCCGGTTTTAGGAGCTGCCTTCACCGCGCTACACTATTGACCTGTCATCAGGGTTTCTGGCAAGCCGTCGCAGTCCGTTAGTCCTATCAGTAACGAACCGAAGAACGATCGCGACTTTCGGTACAGCGCACTCGGTCGCACACTGGGCCAGTTTTCAGTTGTTGATTTTTGGGGCAGGGATTCGAATGCAGCACACACACGCGTCCTTAAGAAAGCTGGTATCTCAACATTAGTATCGGCTCCGTTTGGCAGTACACGTCCGGTTCCGACAATTGCGCGTTCTGAGTAGCGGTTCTTTGGCACTGCACTGCAGATGTCCAACTGATTTGCCGATCGCAACGGAACGGTGTATTTAAATACTTTTTTCCACCCAAGCAGCCCCGATCATCAGCCCCACACACATTACCATGTCACTGTGACACTCACACAGAGAGCCAGTAGCTGAGTAGAGATCGTGTTCCGACCGCCGTTCGGGTGATGGAGGCCGCTTTTTTCCGATGGCCATCAGCGCGACGATAATGGGTCCCGGTACTCGGGCTGGTCAGTCTGGTCAGTAAAAAACGTAAAATGTCTTAAATGATTGGATCTCTCTGTGGCGGCACTATTTGTCCGACACCCGACGTTAGTTGGTGACACGTTGTTAATTCGCTGCGTACAACAAATCAATTACATTGTTTACCATTCTGCTTCATTAATCTGTTTAATGGCATCTGTGTTATGTTAAATTTGATGCGCGATCGATCGCGAGAACCGGTTTTTGTTGTTTTTTTAGCAAATTTAGTGATTGAATTTTCAAATAGCCCTTTTAAGTTTTTTTGGGACTTGAGACCAAAAAAGGACAGCATGTAATGCTATAAGATTTTAAAAGTATGTTCTAGATTGAAGTAACACAATAGCTGTAGGGAAGGTTTTCTATTTTACACATGTAAATGCCCTATTTTTATGCCTATTTTTATACATGTTTTGTTTACTTTGAGCTTCGCAATTGTTCATTGTTATCATAAACAGAAGAAAAATTTAGCTAAATTTAAAAGTTTACTGTGGACCTGAACCGCGCGGGCTCGCAGTAATGAATGGCACTGGAATATTCACACATCTTTGCGAAAATCAGCTTCGGTTGACGGATCCGTCGCCAGCCTAATCTCAACTCTCTTTTGCAATGTTTGCAAAAACGTACGGTCGTGGACGTGAGGGTGATCGCCATAGCCATAGGCATAATTGACTGCTTTGACTTGTAACCTTTTTTGTTGTTGTGAGCCTGCCCATTCCACTTCCGGGCCAATGACGGCCATCCACAGTGTCGAACCAAACATACTGCGCTTAAAACTGCGACGCATAAGTACCGGGCAAACAAACCTTTGCACAAATATTGGCCACGCAAATGCCTGGCCGCAGAGGTTCGGCAAACACTGTTTGGCTTGTTTACGCGCTGGGCCCGATGGCTGGTTTCAAATCGCGCGGATCTTCCCAAAAGCGGATGTCCCACCGCGGCTGCCTCAGAGTCCCCTCGGGAAATCCCGAACCGAACCGTAACTGATTATCATAAACACTTTGCCGATCGACGTTGGGCGTTCTTGGAAGCGTGCCGCCATAGATTAATGGTGCATCCGCAACGTTGGGGTGTTGCGGGCTTGGCTTTAGTGTGCTAAATACGTACGATGATGGCACTTCTGCGAAAAAGAAGGGGAAACGAGATAAGAACGTTTGGTGCGAATCTCACATCGAGGTGCAAACTACCGCACTACATAAGGGACTGTGCGGACGAGTGTCAACGACTTAGTGGCCACATTAGTCTGTCTAATGGCGACTTTTCAGTAGAAGTACTTGCCCCATTACTATAAAATCTACTTATTGAATACGTTGGATACACCCAATAGACAATGAATGGAACCATCTTCGATGTTGTTAATATGTTTCTATCTATTAACACAATGCTCGTACTCATTGCAACAGTGTTTTGTTTCCTATTCATTGAGGACGCCTGAAGAGCAAACAGAACGTTGAATTCAAAATGAGGCTGTCGCGTGTCGAACATTCGATTCTATTTCGATGGCTTAACTTCTTTTACTTATTCGGGTTGGTTCGGATAGTGTTGCGGGGAAATCTTAACGAATCCCATAAAGTGGTGCTGTTAGGGGGATGATACAAAATTATTGTTTGCAACTATTCTTCGTTTCACAAAGTGGTTGCTCTTTAGCGGGCCAATCCGTTAATGCCGTGCCGTGTATTGTTGGTTTCTTTTTATCTACTATTTCGATTCTTACAGTTTCTATGTACAACACGCTTCGTATCGTATTTGTCCAAGGTTTATGGTAACGATAGGTGTGCTTTTAATTTGTTCAACCTGCCATCAACCGGCACCGATCGTTCTAACGGTTTCTTTACGCTTTGAACATCCTTTTTGGGTTATCGTGTCTAAATAGTGTACTTGGTATAATAGTTGATAACATTACATTAGAGCAGTGTGTGTATGTGTTTTTTACTCGCTGGTTCCTAGGTAACTGCCAGCCTACGATACATCCAATTCGACTTGTTTGGTAGTTATGCTTTGGGATTAGCTGCTTACCGGAAGCGAGGAAAATGGCAAACCATAAACCTTGCGGAGCATAATGGAGCAAAAATACGGGTTTCTTTCAGGTTTGGTTCGAAAAACACTATCTCCACGTGTGTTCTCGTCTATCGTCATAATGGTTACCTAACGATCTATGAAATGTTTTTTTTTTGTTATTTTTGGTTTATTTTCTTTATTTGGGGTTTGGTTTATCCATGCTTTAACTTTTCATTTATATTTCAGCTACAGAACACACAGTTTTACGCTTACTCACTTTACGTTCTCTGTTCGTCTCACGTTTTGTTTCACCTGGTTGTTGTGTGGTGATCGCTTCGTGTTTGTTGGTATAGTATTGTAGTAATCAATGTTTAGTTCGCATGCCGATGTGTTTGTTGCGTGGTTCTCTTGTTTGCCTTCGTTTTATCGATTCAATATGTATGTTCTTCCAGAAGTTTGGTTTCAAAATGGCTGCGCTAACAACGGGTTTGAGTGGTGTCGCTGTAGGAAAGGAAGCGCATTTATACCATCCAAAACTAGAAAATTTGATCGTTTGTGTCGGGTTTTGCAAATCAACACACATCCACACATCGCTCCGGTTCGATCACGCGATATCTTATACTTACAATATCTATGGTGAATGCGTTACAACTATGTGTGTATGTTTTGTTCTTTTCTTGTTTGCTCGGCTCTCTCTCTTTCTGCTCTGTTATTGATCATGAAACTTGTCTTCATAAGATTTAACCACTTTCTTTATTCGAAGCAGTTTATTTTAATGCCATTTTAGAGCTATCCGTTCGCGTGATTGGCGATTGCTAACAAATATGAATATATTTTTGTCTTACTTTTATTCTATTTCTTACGCTTTCTGTGTCTCATTGGAAATAAACGTCCGCCAAGCATTTGTCTTTCTTTGTCTTTGTCCTTCTCTCTTCTTGCTTGCTATCCTGTTCTGTCACTCCTTACTGCATGCTGGCGTAATTCAACTAAATAGTGACGAAGCCATAGCTGTACCTCATTATTGGTTTATCGATAAATGGTGGGCAAGTGATTGATTCGATATGACTAGTTCAGTCCATGCCAAAACAAAACAAACAATAGTGGATTGTTCCCTGGCTCTGAAAATATAATCAAAAGGCTTAACAAAAAGGGCTTTTGTGAAACTAAAACGTGTCTATATAATGTAAAACGGCAATAAATAACATCTAGCATAACATTCGATATTCTTACGATTCTATGTTTTGTTTAACTGAAACTTTCTAAACTGGATTAAGATAGTAAATACAGATGCCTTTACATTCGAAACACAAACGCACATGTTCGCGTCCTCCTGTGCACCAATACTGCTCACTGTAACTTACTAACCTATGCTTTGCCTGTCGATATCAAACAACGACACACCCGACAACGCTCGCTCGAAGCGGAGAACCATTTCCGTTCCTGTTCCACTTCCTTTACAAAACATATACAGACATCGATAGCATACGTGTGACTCCGACCATTAACCGACCGAGCTTTCTGAACGAGGCCGACAACTTCATCGATGTTGTGTGTTGTGAACGATTTTGCACGACAAATCCCCGACCTCAGTCGACAAGCCACTGAGCGAAGAAGCATGTACAAATGAGTACCCTCAAACGGTTAAAAGTACTACAAGGCGGCATTAAAACAACAGTTCACTGATTGTTTTAATAGAAAATCGTTCAATCATCAATTTGCTCAAAACCAGACTTGAAAATAATATATGCAGTCGATCCAATGGTTAAGCCATTATTTGAGGTTAACGCATATTTTGGAAAGCGTTCTACATGTCAGCCAGCCAGTACTAATGTAATCGATAAACCATTCATTCTCTGCGCTATGAACGTTATGTAGAAAATAAGGGTTCGAACGGTGTACGGTTTAACCTTAGTGCAATGATTTCTAACCTCACACTTAACAAACATAGCGCTTGTCTGCTGTCTGGAATTTGATTAGATGGCAACGGATGCACAAAAAACCATGATCAACACCTGCAACGTAATACTCATTCATGTTTTGTACATTTTAGCTATCATTATCATTGATAATCAACCGATCGGTACCGGCAACGACCGGTGTTTGGTTCCGTATTTTCGATTCGTTTTTTGTTTTCTTTGTTTCGAACACTGGTACGATCGGGCACACGATCGAACTGAACGCATTACTACTGGAACTCTGGAGCAGGAGCCTACTCGTTACTCGCGAACTTGGTTCAGGTTAAAGTGATGGGCATGATTTCCGGTTTTCGGCACTCCCGATGGAACATTTTCTTAACGCAAATGATAAACTCTCAGCCGCACTCCTCGGAAAGTACTCGGTTACTCGTGCTTTCCCCAATTTAGTACGTTGGTTGTGAGTAGTCTGCGAGATGTGGAAAGACCCAACATTAGTCACCTGATTGGCTCGTTGGTGGTTATTAGTCTGAGAAGGCTTACCTCGCTGCTGCTGCTGCTGCTGTTGTTGCTGTCCGGAGAATGGTGCCTCCTGGAACTGGTCGTTTTCACCGGCAGCCGGATAGGCCGAGTACTGCTGCGCGGCACTAGGGTCCGACTCGTAAGTGGACGAGAACGACGGGTCGACGCCGGCCTTGAAGCGCAAAAACGCAAAGTACGCACAGCCGGCCCAGGTGAAGATCGAGAAGAACGAGAACACGATGGAAGCCTGCACGTTGTTCACCCCTTCGCCGTTCGGGGGATCGTCCGCCTTGCCCCACTGATTGGTGAGGTAGCAGAAACCGATAAAGAACAGGAAGGACCAGAAGGCTGCAAAGAAAAACAAAAACATATTCATTAGTAGGAATATATGCCATAGTTTTATTAAGATGCTTGTACTATAGTCAGCCCATTAAGGTTCACCACTCACCCGAGAAGCCGAGATCGGCCAGCACGTAGTGTTTCCGGGTCTTCACCGAGGACATCTGCTCGAACAGATACTCGCCAGCGATGAAGCCCATCGAGGCGAGGAAGGCGATTACGCCGATGCCCACCGCATAGTTGCAGGCATTTCCGTCGCGGTTAATTATGCAATAATCCTTGCCGTTCGCCTCCTCTCGCCAGCCCTCCGACGATATGCAGCCGAACACGATGATCGCAAAGAGCTGAAACGAAAAGACAGGAAGGGCAACGAGGGCAGGGAGGGGTTATTAAAAACTGGTCACCAACACCACCTACACTGGCCACTACCGGAAGGGCCGATTATTACAATGGGTTTCGATGTGATGGAGAGAAGGACAACGCTCTCCAGCATAGCCTTCGGAGTCTTCTACACAATGAACGGCCTTCCCCGGTGATGGCGCTCTAGACCCTAAACTTTTAAGTGGCCATCAGGTGAGAGATTGCTTTTTAAACCGGCCTTCCTATACTTCATCATGCGCGCTCCAGCGAACAGCCCATCGGGACAAAGGGATTGGATTTCTGTCAATCGATATTTCGCGCAGGAAAGGTATCGCATCTTTTAATAAATTCCGGATGTAGAACTTAGTGTTTCTACAGTAGGTTCTTCTTTTCCTTGTGTACTCTTGGGTTGCTTATGGGTATGTTCCTCAGCAATTTTTGGCGATTTTCTGTCAACTACAGGTTGTTGCTGTTCCTTAACTAGATCTATTTTTATCTTGTTTTGGTTTCTGTTTCACAGCATGTTGGTCCTATTATATTGATGGCGATGGCGGGCTCGTAAGTCGATCATGGTGAACTTTTCAAGGTCTACTAGTAACCCGTCATGACGCTGCAACAGACAACTCCAGCATCTTAATTGTTCCTTTTCTCACACAGATTCAAATCAACCAGAGGATTAACTTGAATCCGAGTTGTTGAATACGAGGTTTCCTTTTCGTACAGGGTTGTCGGATTTTACGAGTGGCACGTGTGAATGGCACTGATTATGATTTTCTTTTTTTTCGCCTCCACTTCCGTGTTCCAATGGCGACGACTCGAATCAATAAAACAGTCCCGCGTGCGCTGCCAATGGCCGCTGGCAGCGCCACGAAACGGCGAGATGAACGATGTACAGCAAAATATAGGCAGTAATAGCATCACGCCAATGGCATCGTCATCGGCATCGTCGAAGATGTATGCTGGGTTACGTTATTGTCGACATGGGCCGTTAGCCGTTTTTCTGTCGCCCTTCTGCCCGCCCATCAGTGCAACAGAACGAGACGGGAACAGGAAAAACTGGAACACACTTTGGAGCGCCACACCACGCGCAAATTCTACTTCCTCAACCTCCGCTGGTGGGGCGTTTAGGTCCGGACTATTATGTCACAAGCTCCCCGAGGCTTCACACATTCTCGCCCGGGCGGTCAGGCCATAGCGTAAGGGGTTGGTTCGTGTCTCTTACAATGAATATGCCCATTTCTGCTGCTCTGTGTAAACATTGCGTAAACAATATGACCCGCTTCCAACAATGTTTTCATTATTGGTTCAAACATAAGAAACATTAGAAATTAAACTACCGATTTCGTCCTATAATTCGATTAGGGTGCAACAAAAGTGCGTACGATCAGACAACGTTGTACAACGTGGGCGACTTTAGTTGCTAAATCCAACAAGTCGCTCGTTGAACTGGTTCATCTTCCAAATAGTAGTTAGCTTCTACATTCGAGCATACCGCGCACGGGTTGCGATGAAACATTACGAATTGTTCCGAATAAGAGAAGAACGACCATTGCAACGTACAAATGATGAAGAAAAGCGCTGCTCATTGTGGCGAGCACGTGAGAGCTTCATGGCGCGCTAAAGCGAGCGGTGAGAGAAGCCTGCTTTTCGTGGTGAGCACATCTCACAGGGAAGAAAATCGATTTTCGTCCTATCCGACGGAAGGTCGTTGGTGCATGTGTTGAAAAGGATTCTTCTATCATTTCGCACACACACACACGCACACACTTCACACGACACTAGTGTCCCTCGTTCCGTTTCGCTCGCTCTTTCAGGTGCTTTCTCTTCCAAACACTCCACTGGCCAGTAGACTTTTTGCGAAGGAATTTCGCTAGGCCGCCCCGTGGCCAGCAAAGGAAAAGGTCGTCTACTAACCCAACAAACGGCGCGCAAAATAACTATCGGTCGCTGCACGAACGCAATCGGATCGAAGGCGCCTCCTGCTTTGCCACCGCCGTACGCTCCACCGATGTCCATCTTAAATTTTTTCCGACGACGACGACGACCGCAGGCAACCGATGTCGCACTTCCGCCTTAACGCTTGGCTTCCTCTGGGTGCGTTTGCGGTGAGGATTGGATAGTCGAATTCCGCTTTTCCGTCGGTGGCCGAAATGGGCTCTCCGTTTTTCGCTGGGTCGCGTGGAACAAATGGGTTTTCCTCAATCCCGAAACACAATCGCACACCCGCGCACTGGTGTTCGTTCGCCAACCGGATCGAAACTGACTAGCGCGGCCACCCCCGATTCCGGTGAGTGAAAAACGCTGCGAGTTGCTCAGAATTTTTCTATTTTCTCCCGCTTTCCGTGCGTTCTCTCGTCGGCGGGGGTGTGTAGTGCACGTTGCCTGTCCCGTTCTCGGGCCGACTGCTCTCTGTAAATCGAGCACTCTCTCTCTCTCTCTTTCTCTCTGTTATGGGTGAGGGTGGTTTTTCGCCCCCATTTTGTAAACTTCTCACCGAATGCTCATGGTTTGGGCTTGAGATAGATGGCTCACATCTCAGACAGTGAACGATAAGTCGCATAGACGAGACGAGACGCATGTAAAGTAGATGTAAAGAGTAACGATAAAAAATCGGAGCAGCATTAAACTGTATTGCTCTAGCGTTGAGTGTGAATCACGATTTGTGGATCGTTTGTGCCAAAAAATGTTTATAATCAACTCGAGGGCAGATCAGCAGAATATGGATGATGCACCGTCAATCCTATCTGTTTGTTATGAACTTTGGCCACCTTGTCCATCATCCCATCACATGACTCGTTGTTCTGGAAGAATTACCTTTTAACGGGCCGTTATATTCCCCTGTCTTTGGAAGCTGCAGCCCAGCTGAGTAAATCACCACGCTCTACTAAATTCATCGAAATTATGCCGACACAGCTAAGCTAAGTCAGCTACTAGCGTAACAAGTTTTTAACCCACCCGACAAAAGGCACATCCTGCGAGAGTCCAGTTTCAGAATAAAAGACAACGAGCAGTTTTCTATGAAAAATATAGATGTATTATTTGATTAAATCACATTTAGAACGCAAGCCTCTACTAGGAGCATTCGCTTGGGCAACCGATGACGCGTGTTTCGACCATCTACCGGATCGCTAGAGCAACCTACTCGCCCACGGGTAGATTGTTTGCCGGGGACTTCTCCGCCGGCGAGCATGCAACAGCAAACCTGCCGGGGGGAGAGGGTCAAAGTATTAAGTAATTGAACAGTGGCCGTTAAACATTTAACACGCCGACACCCGGTCGCGACACTTACGGCTGTTGCATGCCAAAGAAACTCCCGTAGGATGCATTGTTCTTCTTGAAGTTGTGCGGCGAGTAGCGATTATACAGGCCCCAGATGCTGTTCATCAGCTTGCCGTTATACTTGACCGGTGTAGCCGGCGTCAAATCGAGCGCTTAGGGAGAAAGAAATCGCGGTTAGTGATAACCCTGCCCTGATAGCCGTAGTAACGCTACGTGCGTCGCCTACTTACTGCTCTTGTTTAAGTATTTCGGGCCGTGCTTGTCGCTGAACATCCGCGCAACGGTGAGATCCTTCTGATGCTGCGCCTGGCGAACTTTGTGCACGGCAAACGCCGACTGGGGCAGACACGCCATGTTGCCGCAATCTAGAGAAGCGAAAGGCACGAAAGGAACCATTTTAGGCGTACAGGAGCACCATTACAGCCGGTGCGCGCTCGGTGCATACCTTCGCAAACGTTAAAGAGCGCGTTCGCCAAATCTAGCGAAGCGGAGAAGCGGAACGTATTCGCACTAGCGTTCAGTTGCACATGCACCATCCAAATCGTCCGCGTCCAGCAAAAAGGTAACACCTCGTTGGATTTCACAGTTTCTATTCTAGCACGACGGTACAACACCGTATCACAAGCACCTCAGGGCGTGTCCCTAGTCCAGAGAAATACACGCACCGCGTGGTATAAAATCGTAGCGCAGCCTTGTCACAGATCACAGATGGTAGTTTTCAGGTTCGTTTCGAGCGTTAGGTCTAAGCATCAAATGCATCTAAAGCATAGTCTGCTCACGCAGAGAGAGTCCGGCACACGGAGAGTCCTAGCAGCGACGGGAAGTGGCAGCCAACACAGAAACAGTAACTTGGGATGAAGCGATCGATGGACGAACGACGACTGGAAAGCTGCAGTTGGTCCGGGTCAGCTTTTATGATCGGCTCGGCGCCCGGCATGAGCTCACTCCACCCCAACACACGAAAGCAGCAAACGGTCATGTTATCGCTTCGACGGTGCCGCACGTAGCCCAGCCGAGAGGTTATCGTTTACGGATCCGCCGTCGAGACTTCGAGGCGGTCGAAGTATTCCAAGTCCAGCAGCATTGCATTGTAGTCGGCCTTATCAACGCCCAGAATAGTGTTAGTGGGAATGTTTATTCTTCTATGCTGATGCTGGACGTCATATTTTCGAGAACATTTCAATCGAGAATACAATAAATGCTTAATAGATTTTTTACACTACTATTCGTGAGCGGAAAACTGTTTGGAGAACTACCAACAGATTAACTATCAGGTACTGGGACACCCACTCCTGTCTAACGACGATGGGACTTAATGGCGCTGATTTCTACGACGTTATCCCGAAGCCCATACCCTATGGTACCTTGGACACCTATGTTTACGATAGATCTTATCACTCGATCTACGATTGTGTCGTAGTTTTTCATGAACTACAACACGGCATTATAACTCCTCTCGCAACGCAGCATTTCGTTCTTGCGGCTATCTCGCACATCCACGCAGTTCCCTTCAGTGGCGATAACCTCATCATGGATTTTGCAATCATCCGGAGGCCACATAAAAAAGAAAGTATTCACGCAAAACATGATACGGCTGTCCGGCTTCTTTCCAACCAGCTACAACCAGACACGTCTTGGGCCCGTCTTGATGATCGTTTTTTGATTTGATTTTCGATGGTCAACAAAATAAATAAGATCCAGAACCGCACACCGTTTGTAAAACTGCGCGCATGGCACTTTCAAAGGTCAAACATGGGTGGATTGTGGAAATACCCTACTCCAAGGGTCTCTTGATAATGGTTCGCCGTGCTGCAACCAAAATAGCTAGCCATCGGATGCCGCGGAACACGCAACTAAGGTGCAGGTTTGCTAACTGATAGTGGGGTGACCCGTTTTCGCCAGAATGACAAAGTTTAGACGACACAAAGCATCATCTGCCCTGTTAAGGGCAAAGGGTCCCTCTGTGCACATGATGCGCTGATCTCTGCTATCAGTAGAATAATCATGAGCCAGTAATTTAGGTTATTCTTTAAGATGGAGGATGACGACACAAAAGGACAAATTGCATCAAGGCAGCCTAACCTTTACGGGTTACAAATTGTAAGAAACACAATATTTTGAAGCAGAAGCTGATGGCGAGAAATGGAAAAGAAGTTGAAGTAAATTTATGAAATTCTTTATATTGTCTTTTATAATGAAATATTTCCACGCCTGTGACATTGACAATCACTGTTGGAGCGCCCTACGGCAGAAAAAACCCTATCGTGAACGATTCTCACTGCTCGCTGTTCACGTTCGAACGCGTGAGTGTAGTGAGCAAATTCAGTCGCTGTGCTTCGCTTTGTTATGTGTGCCGTGCCGTGTTGTGTTGTTGACTGATTTCACCTGAAATCTCAGTACATCGATGCGATATAATGTGCGTTTAACAGTGACAGATAGAATGTTGTACTAGTGGTTTTAGTGAAACCAAGAAATTGTGCTGCGAAAAGTGGTTGCTGTTTAGAGAAACGTCGGAGAAAACCACCCGGACACCCGCAAGGTAGGTCCGCGTGAGAGTGAGCAATCGCGGCGCGTCCGAGAAGTGAGCATCACGGGCAAAAGTGAAATCGCGCTGGCGCATTGCGCAATCAGCTGTCACAACAAAGGCTCTCACACGGAGTGTGTTGTCATGGTTTTGTTTTGATTTTTGAATCGGCGCCAAATGTCAGAAAATTTTGTGAACAATTTTCCGCAAATTTAAGGGCTTGCGACGGGCACCAACACGGGATTCCGTAAGCCGCTGTCGGATTGCGTTGGAACGAAAAGTGCCTCATTGCCGTTTGTGGTGCGTCCAGTCCAGTGAGAGCGACCGTCATGTCTTCGCACGATGTGGTGGCTCTAAACTTTCACGAATCGTGCCTCCGGATGTCGGATATCGATCTTCTGAAGGGACCGTACTGGCTAAACGACCAGCTCATTTCGTTCTACTTCGAGTACCTAGAGAAGCGGGTGTTTGAAAACGAGTCCGACCTGCTGTTCGTCAGCCCGGAGGTTACGCAGTGCATCCGGATGGTGTCGCAGGAGGAGGTGTCCATCTTCCTGGGCCCCCTGCGAGCGGCCGAGCGAGCGTTTGTGTTTTTTGCCCTTAACGACAACGACCGGGCTGACCGGGCCGGCGGAACCCACTGGAGTCTGCTGGTGTTTTCGCGCCCCGAACAAACCTTCTACCACTTCGATTCGTCGCGCAACGCCAACGGAGAGTATGCGCGCGGCTTGGTGGCGATTCTGAAGCGTGCCCTCTGCTGTCCAGAAGCGGCCATGCGCACGGGGGATTGCCTGCAGCAGAGCAACGGGTACGATTGCGGCATACACGTGCTGTGCACGGCGGACGCCGTTACGAGACAGATTCGCAAAAGTGGATCCATCGCGGGCGTCCGCAGTGCCCGGTACGATGTGATACGCGCCAAGCGGGAGGAACTGTTGGCCACCATCACCGAGCTTGGCGGACGAACTCACTAGCGGCGCAGATCTCTCTTAGCGTGCCTCGGAACACTAAACAAATCTCCAAAATTCTTAGATAGACCCTCCTCCCCGGTGGTTCCTCGCTTTATTGTACTTCCAATCGGATTATAAATGGTTCGGTGTGTATCCCGTGTGTATAAAATATCTTAGTGTATTTTAGTAAAAAAGAAACGAGAAAAATACATCTACCTACATGTTCTTGTTCGTTTTAATTGGAACAACCAACAACGTGCCGGTGGTTCGTGTATCCTTCCGCGAGGTGCGCCACCGTGTTTAGGCCTTCACCTCGGGCGCAACCCAGCCCCCGAAGGTACGCTCCAGTTCGCAGGCCACGGCAAGGCACAGACGGTCCTGATTCACACCGCCAACCACCTGCAGCCCGATCGGCAGTCCCTCGCGGCCCACACCGAGCGGTACGGCCGTCGCCGGCAGACCCAGAGTGTTGATGATGGCGGTGTAGCTGAAGTTGAGCGCCCGTATCAGCGGTTCGTTGTGGTACGGCGCAACGGTCGGGTGCGTTGGGTAGATGAACACTCCGTTCTCGCCGAGCATCTCTCGGAACTCGGCCGCCAGCTCGTTACGCTGCCGCACGTAGTAATGGTACGATTCCGACCCGTACTGAACGCCACCACGCTCGGTCAGGGCCGTCAGGATGCCGACGAGCGTGTGGCGCGATTGGTTCAGTGGCCACTTCAGCAGCTCGAGCCACGGGTTCACGGTTCCCTGCAGATTCGCCAGCTGCGCATCGAACCCAATCTTGGACGGTGTTTTCATGTTGGCGAACCAGATCGGTGCCGACTGGCGCAGCTTCTCGAGCGAGACTTTCCGCACCTCCGCTTTCACCGTGGCCCGGAAATGGGCCATCACCTTTTCCATGGCATCGCGGATGTCCAGATCGACGGGCGACACAAGGTGAGCGCCACCGTCGTTCGGTTGGTAGAAGAATTTGACCTGCTTCAGGTCCACCGGCTCATCGAGGCGCAGTTTGGCCGCGTGCTCGTCGGCGATGATGCGCAACACCGGCTTCAGGTCCGTAGCGTAGCGGCACATCGGGCCAATTCCTGTGCAACAAAAACCACGGGGTCAGTTCGGTCCGTGTCCGAGTGACGCTAATCGCTTACCCAGAAACGAGGTTTGCTCCTCGGACAGTGCCTCCGGGTACTGGCCCTCGTTCGAGACGACAAACTTGGACGGTTTGTGGCCGAAGATGCCGTTGAAAAAGGCCGGCATACGGATCGATCCACCAATGTCCGACCCGAGCCCGAACGGGGAGGCGGCCGCCGCCTGGATGCAGCCTTCGCCTCCGCTCGAACCACCGACGATACGATTCGCGTCGTACGGGTTTCTTGAGCGGCCGTGGATGGTGTTGACGCTTTCCCACCTGCAGAGAAGGCACAACTAGAAGCCGATTCCACAGCCAGGGTCGGTCGGTCGCCATCAACACAACACTTACCACATGCAGCACTCGGACACATTGGTCAGCGCGAACGGTATGGCCCCGGCCTGCCGCATCAGCTCGATGGTGCGTGCGTCTTTCTCTCCGCGAACGTTCCGCCGATACCAAATGCCGGACGTGTGCAAAAGACCTACACGGAGAAAACACAGTTAGCGAACCAGAATGGGGCCATAAGCCGTACTCGTCCTTACCTTGCACTCGAATGCAGTCCTTGGTCGAGATCGGTACACCGAGGAATGGTTTTTCGCGTTCCAGTTGCTCCACGGTCATGGTGCCGGATGCGACCAGCTTATCGGCCCGCTCCGCATCCCGCAGCGCTTCCTCGAACCGCTCGTCGACCACGCAGTTCAGCAGCGGGTTCACCTCCTTGCACCGGTCGATAAAGGCTTGCGTCACTTCGACACTCGTCAGCTGAAAAGACCGAAACCAATTAGTTGTTTGCCGAGCGGCGCTCCCCTGGCCGTTCCGCGCACCTTTCGCGTTCGGATCTTGGCCGCCAGCGAGGTGGCCGATTCCATCAGTATCAGGTTCGTGATCGGTGGCATCCGCTTGCCATGTTCGCCGTAGATCGTTTGCGAGAGCCACCGGACGAGCAGGGCCAGGAACTTGTGGGCCACGTTCAGCACGGCCTTGAACAGCGAGCGCCGTCGGGCGGTCTTCGGTGCGGTTTCCATCTTCCTACCGGTGCGATCCTTCCAACATGTGCCCAGCGATCGCAGGAATTCTTTGGCTTTGTTCTTCAACCGCTGCCGGTCCGCTTTCATATGGAGGGTCCGAGGGGAACTGGAATGACAAGCAGCTCTCGGTTTAAGTGGTGCAGTTCAGTGTGGCGGGCACATTTGTGGCCAGACAGACGTGTTGTGTTTTAGGCGTCCATTTTGGTCACGAAACGCGCGCACGCAGCGGCCAGAGTGTTGCACATGCAAACGACCTCTAGACTCTAGGCGCAGTTCGCCGCGTCTGCTAATAATAACATCGAATCGACTGCGGGCGCGTGTGTGTGTGTGTCCGGACAATCCGGAACGAGCCGGCGGTGGATTCCGTGGGTAGCTGGAGCGTGACAAACGTCGTCGACGCTACGGCGGCGATTGAGTGAATGAATTCCAACCACCAGCCGAGGGCCCTTCAGCCATGGTGTCAAAGCGCACGCAAACAACGGTGGCGCACCGATACCGGTCGCCTTGGTTGGAACCGCTCCAGTCTTTTCGAGGAAGGCCGCAAAATACCCTACTTTTGGTGCGTGCGGTGAAAGCCTTTACCGGGGGTTCCGGGTCGTAATTTGATACCGCCCGGGAACCAACCATTTCGGGGGCCCTGAACATCATTTCGCTGTTGACTTTCCACCGTTATGGTCCCCCATTTGAAATCCGATACTCTGGGGTCGTGTTTTGATAAGCCTTGCCCCACGGTGAGACGTTTTATGGGAAAGGGTTTTTGGAATCCAAAATTAGGCAGAACAGAACAGCCCCTTCGTAGTGGCCACACGGTTATCAATCAATCGCGCTACGATATCTCCGCGATAAACCCTTTCGCGTTCCGTTGCGTCATGCTGGACTTCGCTTTGTCGACCAGAGGAAACAGAGCGCTTGGTAGAGCCAACACCCGGTCAGCTGGCGGCCTGTGCTTATCGGCAGTAAACATTGTACGATAACACGGCGAATGTGTCCATTTCGACGGGTGGCAAATTACCGGGTGTGAAAACGAATGTGTCCATTGCAGGCCCATCACCATGCTTCATTGGAAACACGGTCTGCAGAAAGGAAGAAAGTGCAATGCAGGAGGTGGCAATCGGTTTATCCCGGCCAATGCGGCACCATAGTGGGGCGGTGACATAAGCAGACGCGCCGCTTATCAATCGTTCACATCTGACCCTCCGCTTAATGTGCCGGCAAAGCACCGTGTCGTAGCTTTAGATTGGAAGATAAAGAGCCGCCGTAGCCGGGACCGTCGTATCGGGCTGACAAGTCCTTCCGTATCGCGGTTCAAACTTCGAGCCACTTCGTTAGGCACTCGTTGGCGGCGGACGGCGTTCAGTAGTGGGACTATTGAGATTAATTAGTCCAAGTAGCGTGTGACGCACTCGTGCTCTTTGTCGCTGGACACGATCCGTCTAGAACTGGGCCATCTATTAGATCGGTCGTTTGATTGGCAGCGGAAGCCCTTGACGCGGCGGCCGCACTAACTAACACCAACGACGTGGCCGTTCTAATCCCTTACTTTCCCCCCATCTCTCTCTCTCTTTCGTGGAACGTCCAGATCGAAGGAGCATTCCTGCACGCTCCCTCGGTCCCTTTGTTGACCGGAGGGACATCAAATATTTACCATAACACGGTTACTATTTTATCGAACGCCTCGCTTAACGCCCCTAAGGCCCAGAGACCGTGTCCTCCACCCCACGCAAAACCCCGGGAGGGCGCTTTTCCAACCGCCCAATTCACAAGTCGCGGCACCGCGTCGTAGCGCGGACCTTGGCGCGGCGGAGCATAAATTATCAGTTCCGGTTCAAGGTTTCGGTGCTTCAAGGTCATCACCAAAGATGTAGCCGGGTGGCCAGCACCGAGGCTCATCTTTCCAGTTGGAAGCAACAAGTAGCGGCCACACGGTGGGTCTAGGAAATGCTACGTTAAATCACCGTCTGGCTCACGAACCGGTTTTTGCACAACGTGTTCAGGTCGCGGCGAACGACGGCGGATGCGATCATTATGGTCACATGCGCTGGCGAAGAAAACGAACTTTTGTAGACGACGGTGGTGACGCGCGTTAATGACATGCCCGTGTGCACCGCTTTGCCTGCCAATCCGAGAGTCGATCCACCTGCTGATCCGCCGGAGACCTGGGCATTGGGCCGTGTTTTAGTGACACGATTTCACTCGAACTCGACACGACACATGTTTCGCACCGCCCCGTGACGCTGTTGATACTTTTGTGTTTGTCTATCGCAATACCAAACAAACAATGCATTCCTATTAATAAACCCTCCAACGGCGGACACTAACCTGGTGCACACGGAGTGTAATAAAACCGACGAACCGCTCCGCTTCTGCTTTGAGTTTATGAGTCACCGCCTTTATGAATTACGCACGACGAAACCGCACGGTGTCTGAGTACTTCGATCAATACAAAACTCTTCACGATCGTTGCGCGGCCACCACTGTGCCCAGTCACGATTTCCTCGGAGCGCGTAAGTCACCGTTTGCGTGAATAACGCTGTCAAACAGCTGAGCGCTCGATGACAGGCGGTGAGTTCTCGTGTCGACTCTGAAGTGAGTTGTCACAGTGAGTTGTGAGACGTGAGCAAAGTGAGAAGCGAGTCCTTTCATTCATCGAGGTTATAATTACAATTTGAATTCGTTTTTGTTTGTTTATTTATTCGCTTTCGACACAGAGGTTTGGCTCAAACAGTAATGGATTTACTTTTTCATTCGTTCTATTTACGCAGACTTCGCCATGGAGAACGTCAATAATCTGCAGCTCCCGAAACCGACGAAACCGGTGAAAAATGCTACAACATCTCCACTTATTTCACCGGTCAAACAACCGACGCTTGGGACGAAAACACCGTCAGGCTCTGCCACCGGTAAGTGGCGCACTTAGCGAATGCTTTTCCTACATTCTGCAGGGAAGTCATCATCATGAGAATAAGGACCTCAAACAAACGTGGAAACGTTATGCCCCTTTTCCTTCAATGTGGGCACCATGGAACACAATTTTCTTACCGTGCTCGTCCTTAAAAAAAAAATACACGAACATACGTTTGGTACGACAATTACGGAGGCCCTTGGACCTTTTGATCTTTGAGCTTTTGTTTCGCACACGTTGTCGAGCATTGTGGTCCGTTGAAAACTGGTTCTCTCTTCCTTTGGCTGGCTGGCAACGGAAGGACTTTCCACAACAGAGAGAGAGGGAAATTTGCTAACATGTGCAGCTCTCAGCTCACCGTTTCCGGATAGTTCCGCTTGGCCCAAAGAGCTTTCATTGATAAAACCTTAAACGTCAACCCGACCACCAACAGCGACAAAGAAAACAACCTAAAATGCAAAGCAAGGCAAATCAACAACAAAAAGTGACGAGAAAATGCTCTCACAGCACGTGAGCGCGCATTTTCTCACACGCGCGCCAAAAAGACGCTCACTTTGTTTTTCTCGCTCTGCGCTCTTCTGCTTATATCACATGGGTCAATAAGGAATTAGTTCAGCGTATAACAAATTTGACAACAATCTATCTTAACGAAGTATAGTTTCACCAAACCACCAGTAATGCTGAAGAAAATGATTAAAAGGCCAATTTTGTCCATCACGCAGTTAGCGATTCGGCATCTGGGGCGCACGGCAAAGTGCCTGCGACTAAACTGAAAGGACAGAAAGGTGCCGTGGTAGAGTGTAACTTCGCCCCTTCTTGACCCACGCGCGGAAAAGCTCGATCGTGGGAAAAAGTTTCCGACAACGTGCGTGCAGGCAGCCCAAATCGCTCAATTTCTCCGCGAGGCTTTTCCGGTGGCAGCACGACGCGGTCGGGTTCAGTTTTTCCGCCGCCGGACGCCAGATAAGACGCGCCGCGCTGTGCCCGAAAAGCGCGCCTTGTGGACGGGCCGCGGGCCATGGAAAATTGGTTTGGTGTTCGCCTGTTCGTTCGGTGGTGGTGGTGACATAATACGAGCGAGCGGCAGCGTGTAGTCAGTGCCCAGGGGGGTTTGTTGTTATTGCCGACGGTTACTGTTGCTAATTTGATCGATTTGCCCAATTTCGAATTCATCGACGAGCGTTGGTCCGCCGGTCGAAGCGTAAGAGTGTGTGTCTGTGAGTGTATGTGGGACCGGCTAATAAATGCCTGGACGATAAGCACAGGTCGAGAAGTGGCCGTGAAAAACAAACCCGCTTTGGCCAGCGCCAGGAGTTGGTGTTTACATGCCGACGTTATTGAAATTCTGACGTTTTTTTAGTTTCGTTTTGCTGTCGTTTTCCACAGTTCGAGTTACTGAAATGTGAAAAAAGTAAAAGGAAAACGAGATAAGTCGCTGTGAAAAGAGTCGCCGTTTAACATTTCCGCATCCGCCTGGGAACGTTCCGGAAAAACGGCGAAGACGAACATCTTCACCGAACCGAATGTCCGGAGTGTAATTGAATTTCTTGACACTTGCCGCAACGGCTGCACCGAACTGCATCTCTGCAGTAGCACTCGTGTGCGCAGCATGGTTCACGGAAACCCCATTCGTTGATGTGATAGCATAAAGCACGAATGGCCGTCAGGCGACGGCTGCGTCACACTTTCTGAGCTGACGCAAACGTCCTGCCGATCTGCTCTTTTCTATAAATCGTACTTTGTTTTATGGAGCAAAAAACTCACTTCGAGTCGAACTACTTTGGCCACGAGTCCTCCTTCCCAGCCCTTTTTTGCCAGCAGCATAAAATGATACGTGGGTCAGTAAAACCTACATACTTGCTGCAAATGATGCACCATTGCTTGCGGTAGTCCGAATAATTGCGAATCGCTGAGAATCCGATTCCCTGCCACTCCTGGGCAGAAACCCCTGTGTGTAATGTTGTGCCACGGAAGGTCGAGTCATAGCGGCCCCGCACGGCAACATATGGGCGAACCGCTGAATACCGGTGCCAAAGTGGCACGTTTCGAACCACTCATATTTCGGGTATGTTGTAAAACTGGAGTTTTTCCTTTTTATTGGTTGATGTGAAATCGCCCCAAACAACCGAAGGGATTCCTTCCGGGTCCCAGGGGAAGGATGAAGAATTTTCATCACCGTTCCTGAGAAGGACGCTGAAAAATGGCCCCCGGGTATCGAGCACATCGCACGTGATCCAGCCGACCGCCGTCACCGTTGAGAAAGTAATTGGGGAATTGATTGGTTTGGAATTGGTTTTCGGTGGCGAGAGGTCGCTTGGTGATGTGCCCTGCGTGCTCCATTCACATTCCGTACAGACACTATTGTATGTAAGGGATGATGGAGCGCCTGTGAATTTACATAATGACTTTAGTTGTACCGGTAATTGGAAGCGCTGGCTAGTTGCTAGGTGCCTTTAGTGGGCAAAACTAAAGCCTCGCCAAAAACGTAGCACACTGAAGACGACGGTACGCCTACTTAGTAACTGAAGCGTATGCCAAACTTAGTTTCCTACATGCCTGACAGTTGCAGCCGCGGGTCGCTCTAAATCCATGGTGCATAATTTGATATTCCAAAAACTTCTGACGCCACTTCGAACTCGATTAATTAGTTCAACGGTTCGAGGGCAAAAGCGGCAAGTTTTAGTGCCGGTAGCGACTTTGTTAGTTCTCTCTCAGAGGCGACACACTGAAGTAGTTCAAACCCTTCCGCGGATCTAGCAACCACTGGAAATTAAGTTACGTTTCGGTTGCAAAAGTGTATTAGACCGCGGCAGCATCTGGAGTGGTCCGGAACGCAATTAGAACTGAAAAGCGGGCAAAATTAACAACGGAAGTTCATTAAAGAAGATATCCGATGGTGAACATGACCGCGAACAAAACAACTCGTGCAATCGGATACCAGCACCCGGACCAGATCCTGATCACCCCAAGGCTTAGCGCTAGGCAGGACAGCCAGAGTTTGCTTCCTACCCGTGATTTTTCGACTTTTCCGTATTTCAATGCCATTCACCCGAATCGGGTGCTGGAAGGCCTTTCCGGCACGGCTTACCCGGTTAACGTATCTTCGGAGAGATAAGTGTCCCGCCAGCCAGTGAACAGCAGTAGAGTTTCTTGGCTTACTTCTAGTAAAATCCATTTCTGGTCAAAAGCCTTTTAGGCTTGGGCTCTGAAGTGTTAATCTCAGCGAGGAATATGTGCAACTGGTAGGCAGCTATGACCATTTTGCCTGCCCTCCTTTTTCCAGGGGCAATTGTAACTTCGTAGCTAATCCTGCTTGCTGATGAGAGTCGCCACCAGAGGGCGCGCTGACACGAATGTAGACAGAGATCGGCCCAACAAGGCGTGAACCATGTAACTGCAAGCGAGAGAGTTAGTGTTTAGCTCGGCCGTCCCTGTTGGCCATGGCGGTGGCGCTTTCCTGCCGGAAACAGAACACTCCCGTCGGTGCACCGATCCGTTCCCTCTGATGCCGCGCGCTGGAGACGTGTGCGGTGACGTTCGTCAGAAAAAGTGTTCCCATCGCCGCTGCTGTCGGTGTGGTTCGCACCATCTGTACCGGCATCGCCCGCATTTCACCGTGCACCGGTCCTGCGTAGCGCCAGCGCCGTGTCAGTGTCAGCACGTACGGGGCGACGGCCACCATCTGAAGCCATCGGCTGTTCTAGTGGCTGCTGTGGTACCGTGCCGGTCGATAGTGGAAGTGAAACCGTGCCATCGGCCCGACGACGACGACGGTCGAAGCTCCAATCAGCGCATGATGAACTTCTGCGGTTGGCTGCGGGTCTTCCGACGAAAGGGAAAACAAGTCGGAGTCGGGAGCGGCGATCCTGACCCGGGCTCGTCGGAAGTGTCGGAAGGCGCTCGCAAAACGAGCGGAAAACGTGCCACTAATGGACGCTCCGGGTGGGGATGGAAAATTAAAAGTGCCGCCACCAAGCAGGCTGGCGGCGGCGGCCCCCGGACCGCTGCGAAGCCGGAAACGGTTCCGGTTTCCGAAACTGTCGATGGCGGTGGCGATGGTAGCGTAGTCTCCAAACCGGCAGTAGTCGGTGACAAAGCGGGTGGGTCTTCGGGTGCCGAGCCGGAAAAGGAATCCGTCGCCGCCGACGGTGCTGCCCCGGATGAAGGTGAGTTTCGTGCCGTCGTCATCTCCGCTCCGCTAATCCACGGTCTTCGGTAGTACTACGCCTCGTGTGGGAAGTCCTGAACTTGAATGGTCCGAGTGGGGTCCGCTCCCGGACGAAGATTGATTATCCGCCCTTTTTGACCCCACCCGGATGAAGGCAAAACGTGTCCAAACGGTCCAATAACTTGGAAAGTGGATCCGAAGAAGTGTTCCTGCCCCAAGTTGCTTCCGGCGCGTGAGGTCAGTACCGCTGCCAAGTTCTCGATCGGTTTGCTGCTGGTCGATTGACCGTCGGACGGTTTATAAAGTGGTCGATAATCGAGTGATGGAAAGTGTGCCGTTCCGCCGGGGATAAGCGGATACGAACTTGTACCTTTTGATCGAGAAAGTTGGGTGTTTCCTCAACGGCGGTTTTGCTTGTCCGGTTTCTTATCCCGGATCCCTGGTACCTGGTTCGATGCTTTGTGTATCGCATCACAAATTGGGAACCATTTTTCATGAGTTTCTCCATGTTTTATTGAAAAGCTGAAGCTCAAGATAAATGGCATTAGAGATAAAGTGGATTAAAATCGTGCCTTTCACACTTTGGCCAGTCTTTTCAATTCAAAAGTCTAATCTATTTGGAAATATTGTCGTGGTCTTTATCAAAAGTATTGGCCGTTGTCACCCCCGTTAGGTTGGAGCGCCCTGAAGGTATTGTCACTTAAAAGACGACCTGTTTGCTTCATTGGCAGAATCAATGACACATCCTTAACCTTGACCCTGCTTGACCGAGCCCGTTTCCGCTTCCGTTCCGCTGTGGTTCGTACCGTTCAAAAATCGGCATAAAGCTGGTCGGCCTGTTGGCCCACACTGCGGTGGCCACCCTCAATGTGTCATCCAGGGCCGCCCACTCTAGAAATAAGCTTCCCGGAGCCTGCGTTTGTGTGTGTGGCGGTTGAAGACGGTAGTACGGGGTTCGTCGGTGACGATGCAACTAATCTGCCCCGGCTCCGGCCGCTCGCTGCCACCGCTGGAAATTTAGGTCGACGGTACGAAGCATACGGCTAATAATGGTCCGCAGCCAGCCACGGTCTGCCGGGGCCATCATTAGAAATTTCATCTCCCATACGCCACAGCCGGCCCGCCATGCTGCTGAGGTTTAGTAATCCAGTGACATGTATTGATTATTTTACATTTATTTAGCTTGTCGGCTGTAGTTTGTTGAAGGTGCTGACCAAGCGACCGGCACCACGAATCTCCGACAGGCAAGCAGAGCTCGGTGAGGGTTGTGGTTGTACGCCTTTTGAGGATGTTGGTGGTCAAACGCTGTAAATATTTACAATACACAATAGATTGTTACATTTTTACATCAAATATTGTTCGCGTGAACTTAAACATTCACTATTTTATAAAGTCAAGCCTTAAGTTTACTTAACATACTTTAAAAGAATGGGTGAAACTAAAGTGAATCATAGGCAAAATACTCTATTGTTTACATTACTCATTATCCTTTTTGCTTGATAATATTTTAGTCCATTGGCCCAACCCGACCGGTCACCCGAACGGGTAGTTGTTTTCGGCAGAAAGTTGTATAGAAAGACAATATTTGCTATTTGTCTACGTGCACGCTTTCACGCGCCATTTTCGGGTTCGGGTTGGCCGCACGTTTGATGTGTGTCCCCCCTACCAGACGATAGGGGCCGCTTGACTGATGCTTGGCGAGGAAGTTCCGCGAAATCCTCAGACGCGTGGCTGGGTCCTCGGCAGCATCATTACCATCAGACGTTACTGCCGGAGTGATGTGGTTCTTTGCGGGTTCGCTACACAGAATTATGCTTTCACACTTCTGTGGGTCCGCTGGGTGAGGCGTTCCTTGGCGTAGTCTTAATGTCGTTCGCCTAATGATGATGGACTTTTGCTATTACCGTTCGACACGTATCGCATCATAATCGTAGCATAACGTAAACATCGCCTCCGAACGACGTGTCACTCGCAGTGCCTTGGCCCTTGAGTTCCTTCCAGAATCGCAGTCCTCCGCAGTCGCGGTCCAGGATGCGTGAAACATAAACACTGAGACCCGGAGTTAGGTGTTACCGAAAGCGTTTCGTTGGCTCATCCATTTTCATGAGCACTTTTCATGTTTTCTCAACACTCATCCGGGTTTGGCGGTGGTTGTCTTCCGTCAAATGAACCGTTCAGCCATTTGGGTGGCTACAAAATTGTATTTCCTGCTTAGCCTTCCGGAGAATATGTATGTGGGCCGGATTGCGTGCGATTTTCTCCGGTTGCCTCTTCTTCCTGCGATGAACTTTTATGGCACGCAACAGTACGCCCGGTAACCGGATATTGCTGTTCGATGGCTGATGGCTCCGTCAGATCGTTACCGTGGTGCGCAATGCTCGCTGGTTTCGCTTATGGTGGCGCTGAAGATGAAAGGCAAAGGCACATAAGGCCCTTTTATCACCCTACACGCCTCGCGGCCCACTCGGTATGCACTGAATATTAATGTGGCCTGGCGAGAGCGCGAAGATGCATGAACCTCCTAGCGACGGACACACACTGCGGGGCGGAAGAGCGTAATGAATAATCCGTCACGATCGTGTGTATTGGAAATGTAATAAAACAAACCAAATATCGAATAATGGCCACCGAAACGGGGATGGCGAGTATAGGGCGGATTGCGGAAATTTCATTATCCGCCTAGCCATGCAGCTCACACATGTTGCTTCATGGCTTCATGTCCGACTTTAACATTTTGTTTCAAAGATACTTCAAACCGATGAGGCCACGTTTCTGGCCGTTTTGGTCGCGTTAAAACAAATCAAACTTAAATTTTGTTACGTTGAAAGCTGAAACTAATGGGGTCAAACAGTGGAAGGTCCGAGTTTCTCACTGTTGATTTAGTCATCGAACAATTGCTCGGATGTAGGCCATAAATCTCAGTTAAGCCATTTTACATGACCTAGTGCCAGTTCTTTTTAAAAATTCGGTAGAATATCTATCGCTATAGTTCCTTTACGGTAGTAAAATATTGCCTGACGTTAATTTTCTTTGCCGCAAAAGCACTGACTCAGAGCAAACTCAAACATCGCCAAAGTCCCATCAATTTGTCCCAAATTCAAATGTACACCAACTTTGAGCCATTAAGCATCGCTCCGCTTTCCTTTGCAACTTTGTCTCCAATTGCGGTCGAATGCAGACTCCTTTCACTCGGGTTCGGACACGCATCCACATTACCATATCAAAGGCACGTCCGGTCCATTCGAAGCAAAGGGACCATAAAGGATCACATTCGGTCACAAAACGAAATACACGCTCTAATCGATAATGGCACCGTGGTTAGGAGTGCCCAGTGTCCCGAAACAACCATCAACCAACCTCGGAACTCCTAGGAACACTCCCTGGCACACCAAACACGCCTCACGGGTCCGCCTGACGGCCAAAAATAGAAATCACTTTATTATCGCTCGTTTCCATTCATAATCCTGGTTTTCCTATGTTTCTGGCTCTGCTCTCCCGTCGGAGCACTTCCAGGGTCGGAACGAAAATCCAAAAGAAGGACCACATTTTTTTAAGGCAAACCAAGACGGCGAGACCGCCAACGTGTGGTTTATGGGTGTTCCTCCTCTTCCACGTCGCCACATTTCGCACGGCCGTTTGGAGCCCATAATTTAGGGCGCGCTCCACGAATTTGCTGTCCTGGGTGAGTGGTCGAAAAAGTCAGTCAGGCCGGCGAGTTCCTGGCGACGTCCCTGACGTCGCGATGCTCATCTCGACCGGGGGGAAGACCGCAATTACCGCCAGATTTATGGTAATGGTTGGCGACGGCGGCGACGAGCGCGCTCAGGGTCCCGCGACAAGGAAGCGGCGCAATTACACGCCGCTTTCTTCCGGGTTACGCAACGCCGGCTCGGCCTACGGGGTCAGCTATTTCGGTGCGAGAGAGACACATTTCGCAGGGACCGTAAGAGGCAGGCAAAGGATTGAAATCGGCCATTTAGCCGGGCCGCTGGGCCACTAAGAAGTAATATCGTCCACTCAAGGGCTCACGGCTTTGGCGTTGTTTCTTGGAACACCCGGTGACGTTGGAACGTTGCTTCGTGGTGACGAGCGACGTCCCCGATGCGTAATCAGGGGAGTGATCAAGAAAGTGGTTTACTTTGTGGGGTCGTTCCGGATGCCAGCGGACAGTTTAGTCGTGGGCGGGCCATCACCGAAACCCCAAGTAAATATAACGTCCTGATACGTGACAGGTTTTGTACTGTTTTGGGTTGGCATGGCCAGAAAAAGGTCTCTGGTCGGATTTTCTACACGTTTTCGAGTGGCCATCGGACTCAGAATCGGGTTTTTAATAGTTTCTTGTTTATTTCATGGTAGTGATCCTTGGGCAAAAGCTTTCGAATCGCAGTCTGCATTCATCATACAAAAATATGTGTTTACAACAACACGAAGGAACGAAAGAAATATTTAGTTACAAGAAAACATAACAATGGCCGGTTCGTGGCATGTCCTGTACGAATTGCCTACGGCGAATGGGCGGCCCAAATTGGGTGCACCCACAGCATATTCTCTTGAACTCCTAAATCATAACCTCCACCAGGCCCGTTTATGGGCACGCCATTGGCCATGTTCTATTTTCGTGGGGAGAAAATTCATCTATCGGGATGCGCCACAATAGAGTGGCCAGCCAGCCACAGCTCTGTGCCCACTGCCTCTGTCGCTGGCTGTCGGCTCCGTTTTTGCATGATTTGCAGTGTCGCTGGTTGGCGCCAACGGATATTTTTGTCGTAAAAGACATCCAAACGGCGGAACAGAGTCATGAAGCGTGGAAATAAAAAAAACGGGCGCCCCACGTCGTCGACCAGAATCAGCCTCGTTTGTGGGCCCCAGGGTGGGCTTGGGATCAACTCTGTGACACTCTGCCTGTGTGTCTGTGTGCATATTATTGCAAATGCGAATACGATCCGGCCCCGACGAGTAGAAAGCTGGGCCCGTGCGCCTCTTGAGTAGTCGAGGGTGACGTGACACGAAACAAAATATAAATAACAAGCCGACGGAAAGCAAAAGCGCGCCACCGAAACGGCGAGGACTGATTTCCCGTTTTTTCACCCGCTCTCTTTTGGCTCATGCTGACTACGGAAGTGGTTCTAACGATGTGTTTGGATGTTGCTCTACCTTCTTGTTTGGATTTTTTAAAAGCATTCTGCCACACAGTACACACAATGGCCGCCCGTGCGCCTGCCGGAGCCGGAGCCCGCCTTACGGTCCGGAGAGACTGGAGCTGGGAAATTTGATATTGTTCTTTGCCCAACGATGACTTCATGCCCTAATGACTGTACGGGTGGTGCTGCGGAACAACACACATACGAGAAAAAAATTGGTACCCGAATTTGAACTGTCTGTTGTCGGAGAATAACCGGCCTGTGTGGTGTTGTTGTAAGCAAACAGACTAAAATGGTTGTTAGATCCTTTCCTGCGGATCGTAGAACGAAAGTCGGCGACTATTTGGCATTTAAATAATTGGAGTTTGCCAACTTCAAAGGCTGGGAGAGTTGCATTATTAGCGGTGATTGTTATTTAGAGTTTTAATTCCTTATTCTTAGTATATACTTTTAATAAGAAAGACACATAACTTGCAGTTTTCTGTTATGTTTTGAATTTCAGCGAAAGTTGTTCAAATAAGATGATTCTACTGACTGAAATCGACATCTATATTGGAGAATAAACATCGGAAAATAGTTATGGATTTAAGTTAACACTCGAATCAACACCTTTTTGATAAAATAATATCTCTCCGTAGAGTTATCAGATCAATAATAAAGGTTTATTCAGTTTAAATGATTAAGTTTAAGCTTAAGATTAAGTTAATTCAGCTAGATTATACTTTTAAAATGATAGGATTCAATCTGAGCCACAAATCTTATTGATCTTCAACACGGTGACATCATCGGCGAAGGGCGCTTGCTTCCTGGAAGGTTACTGACGGACAAGCCCGTCCAAACATGAACCCATCAATCAGATGATTAGACCAGATTTCGAACAAACAACGTGATCGTGGATTCACTTCAATCCCAAGCCGAGAGAGTCATGTGTTATTGAATAGTTTCGCAGCTTATTTAGATGGCGAAGCGGGTGACATTTGTATTTTTCTCGCAACTGTCTGCCCAAAACGGTTTGTGCCCATCCTTTCACGGTGCCAAGCTCCCGTCCTGTGGCGCGTCCAAAGTAATAGCTGTATCATTTCTCTGCTCGCCGGCTTTTCGTGCTTTCAACGCGGCCACTTTCCCGCTCGTCAATCCTTCTGCCCAAAGGATTTTTCCGTTCAAAAAACGAAGAATTCCAAGCTCAGGTTGAACCCTTGTCGCCGGCCGGCAGGATGATGCGGCTCCCATGACACCAAACCCGGCGGAGGCTGCACAGATGAAATATTTGCTCAATCAAATCAGATTTTCCGCTTTCTCGGGCCCGCTCGAGGGTTATGGCGTCGTTTTTATCGGGAAAATGGATACCGGTGTGTGCATGTGTGAAACCCTCGGGTTCTGCGGTTCTTTTCACACGTCAGCCTTCCCTTACCCGTACGGTTCGGAGCGAACCGTTTTTCTCCGATTTTTTTCCCCGCTCGTTCATTCCCGGCGATTACTTTTTTGAAACTCTCCCTTCGGTTACGTTATTTGCGCATTCGAAGGAAACGGTGTTTCCCTTTTTTTGCGCTGGCATAATTCAATCTGAAGTGTCAGGTCCTTTGGGTTTTTACGAAACACAAACAGCAGCGAAGGGATCGTCGAGTCATGTTCTCTTTGTTCGTTTGAAGATCCGTTCGTTCCGTTCCTTTAGCCTGAATTAAAAACTGTACACAAATTTACTGTGTTCGTCCGCAAACGGCAATGCCTTTCGCTGCCGGCTAAGTCCCGTGACGCTCGGTAACATAAAAATTAAAGAAAATAGATACACAAACGAATCACCTAGCGGAAGATCCGCTTCATCATATGCTTAGTTGCGTATTTTTGGGTGGCGCAAAACTGCTGCTCCTCCGAGAGGGAAAACAATGCCCCCCGAAGCTTGATCGAGCCAAACCCATTAACGCTAATTAACTGCTTCCACTGTAGAGGTGTTTTGTTTTCGGGGTACACCGAAGGCGAAGTGCTTATCGTTTTGCTCCGCTCACGGTGAAAAAGCAATTAATTAAAACTCTTCCACGCACCCCGAAGGTGTCGTGTGTTCCCAGGACCAGGTTAGCGCGGAAAATCGACAGGATGTGTGGAATTGGGTTGGAGTGGTGGGATTTCCGTGAATTATCGCTGTAATGGCTCCAGGGGAGTCACGCAGTTTGGCCACCTTCGGCAATGTTTTGTCTGTCTATGTTATTCAACGAAGCAGAAAAAGCCATTAAGCGTACGTTGTTTTTATTACTTGATTGGTTCTTCATTTGTCGGGATTTAATGGAAAGTAATGCTCGATGCATGTTTTCATAAAACTGTAAAGTTTGTCACAATATTAGATACCCTTTAGACAGCATTAATAAGCATTTTTTTTGCATTTTTCTTTTCAAATTTCACGGTAAAATAAAATTCGATACCGAAACCGATATTTTCCAGGAACCGTTCTACGCTTCCCAAAATAGGAAAATGCGGTTGACTGGTATTCGGTCTGGTGTAAGATTTGCTTCCATCTACGGTTCCTCATGTCATGCGGGGACATTTTACACTGTTGCCATGCCTTTGGGTTTCCCACATTGGCCATAGTTTCCCGACGGCTGGTTGCGGCAACTCTATGAAGTCAGTAAAAGGTAGAGTTCACCGTCCGCTGCGAAGACCGTGTTTCTTCCATGTTCTCTCCCGTTCCGTGCTGGAAAACCGTTCGGGTGTCCCGTCCGCGTTGAGTGAGGTTGAGCAAAGTTTGTTCCATTGATAAGCGGAAACATGACTCAATAAAGTGTTGCCCTTGTTTCGAAGCGTCTTAAGGAACTCTACCTCCCCCGAAAAGAAAGGGACGTGCAGGCGCACCGTGGTTCCTGGAAGCTAATCATACTTTCCAGCGTTCTGCAACTGACATCATTCTACCGACCGTAAACGGAAATGGACCCGTACGGTTCGTGCGCCATCCTTTGTAGCTTAGTTTGCGAATTAAATCGTGCAGAAACTCTCCGTTTTTGCAATCCAATTCTGAGGGAATACAGAGCGCGTTTCAAGACTTAATTATGTTTGAGGCTGCTTTTGAAAACTTTCTCTAAGGTTAAGCTATCGATTCCGGTACAATTACTGAACATTAAACCGAGCACCAAATATTTCGAGTTAAGTAGCAACGAAAGTTAAGGTTGTTTTCATTTACATACTTTTCTTCTGACAAAATATGTTCACAGATTGAAACTTTTCTCCGTGAGTCTTGATCCGTTTGCAAGAACTGCCGCAGGAATTGTGCAGCATAATACGTACGTAATTAGCGCGCTGAATTCAAAAGCAACCGAGAAGGATGTGATAACGAGCGGCGAACAACTCATTAGCAGCGCTTTTATTGGAGGCACTCAGTTTGAGCAACTTTCCCGCGTTCATCAGTATGAATAATTTCGTTTCACGACTGTTCCGAGATTTTTACAGCCGTTATCAACCGCCACACAAACAACAACCATACGCGGAAAGTTGGTTGCCATCGTCGAGCGCCCGCGCAATATCCTGTGTCTGGCTGTGTGTGGGAAGTCAGGAGCGTGCGAACGCATGTCACACTTTTTGCTTTACTTCTCCGAGTAACCGAAACAAACTTGTCGTAATTGCTAAAGAAGTGACTGCATTGTGCTGCGTTTGATTCAGTGTTCATCCTGCATGAGTCTTTACCGTAAGGCAGTAAAAAAACACAATTTACAACGTAGCATATTTGGATTACACTTTGGGTTTCGGAACATAAAGGATATGGCGTCTGGTCGTCCGTCCCGTCGAAAAGCCGCCAGCGGCGTGGTAATTGCATCATAAATAAATGAAGTTTCGAGCCCATATTAATGCTTTTCTGTATACGCCCGTGGCCCCCATAAACCGGACACATCATTCGCGTGGTACTCGGAACGGGGGTCCCAGTCAAGTTCACGTTCATAAATAACGCATCAGACAATGC
This sequence comes from Anopheles cruzii, assembly GCF_943734635.1. NCBI lineage: Eukaryota > Metazoa > Arthropoda > Insecta > Diptera > Culicidae > Anopheles > Anopheles cruzii. The sequence continues at coordinate 339,346 of NC_069144.1, forward strand.
GACAATCAGCCCGAAATAGCCCACCGGCAGATCGTGAGTTGGTGAGCCTTTTTCTCTCGATAGAAAAAGGATCGCTGGCCAGAGAGAGGTCTGTAATCGCCGCACACTTCATATCATGGCTGGTACCTTGGACAATATGTTTTGCGTCGTGATTTATCACGATGGCCACAAGATGTTTTTGGGGCTTGTTCGAGCATCACCGTCAAGTGACTGTTCGCGGTGACAGATAGCAGCAAGGATCTGGTTTATGGTTGTGTCGATAGCATCATCCTTCCGATTCCTTCCAGCTGCAAGGCCATTGAACACTTCAAAAACAAATAAAGTCGCCAAAATGGGACTGCATTTGGGTAGAGTAATGGTAGAATAAAATCTTAATAACAGTTTGTTAAAACAAAAAGTTATTGTTTGTACCAATTCCCTCATAAATGCCCAAAGCCATGCAGGTCTGGAACAAACAAAACGTCATCCAAAAGGTCTCACCGTTTAGTTTAATAAGATTTTCCTATTATCAGTGTGCGCCTTCCCGTCAACAGTATAGTTATTAAAATTCTTGGCCGATTTTAATTATGACCGCCGATACCTTCCCGAGTGCCGTCCCGAACACAAAGAGCGAGAGAGATAAAAGGATAGATTGATGTTAATGAAACAATCAACCTTTGGAACGAAAACGAATCAATTTGCAACCCATCACCGGAAAGTGTCAAAGCCAGAAGCCGTGCCCCGTACCGGGAAAACGGTAGCCCCCACACTTTACACGGCGCATCACGGAAAGGTGCTCGGGCGTGTAGAAAAAAAACACCCATGCGGCTCAATTCGTGGGCCGCTTCTCCGAAGGCCAAGGACTGTATTTAAGAAAACAAACAATTCGCGACCCTTCCAGCCGTCGGAGGAGATGAATCGTCATTGAACCGAATCGGTCCCCGGCTTGGCAGGGCTCGTCCGCCGTGTTTGGGCTTTGAACACGAACACGAACAATGGTTGACCTCGAAAGGAATTCGGTACACAAAACAAGGGACAGTTCCGCAACCCATAAATGGGCCTTCGGTGGGATCCAAGAGCCCGAGTTCCATGAGCCCGAGTAAGTAATGTCCAGCGATTTTGTCGCTTTCCTTGTTTTTGGTTCCGCACTTACGACCTCTTCTTTATCGGCGCTTCCGGTTCGGCATAAGAAACGGGGTTAAATTTCAAACCCAGTTCCTCCGGGCAGCAGTTTGGCCGAGGAGTTCTTCCTGTGAGTGGGGAAAGCGATGATAAACCCACTTCTGGTGTGTCTGCGCGTAGAGAAACACTTCACTTTCGTTCGCTCGCGTTAACAGCACCGAAAAGGATTGGGATCCGGGGTTGATACAGGGCGTTCTTTGTGCCGCAGCCTAAGCCAAGTTGTTGGGGAAAGGATTTTTAAAGCTCTAAGCTTCGGCATCAGCAAATGGTTCGCTCTCGACTCCACTTCTCACGAGCTTTGCATCTGCGAAGAATGGTTCCTTGCTGAGCACCTTCTGCAGCGAATCGTAAATGGTGCACCCTTGTGTCCCGGTTCCGGAAGCGTGTTTCTGCTGCAAACGAAAACCGGATTCTACAACGCCTTTGACACTCGAACGACTGAACAGACGGGGACCTTTAAATTTGAACTCAACAGTTTGGTTCGAGAGGTCTTACCGAAGAGTGTAGAAATATTTACTTTGCTTAGCTTTCGCTCTGCCTCCCGTGCTCTGGCGTAGCTTAAACCGTGCCACGAAGGCGTATAAAGCATTAGCGTGTTGAATTATGGACGCCGCCGGACAGGTTCGCGATCCTCGGGGAGATTAGTTTGCCGGTAGACTTTGGCGCTGAGATGAAACGGCGTCGTTATGGATAATGTTAGCCATTTAAAATGTTTAAGTCCAGTCCTACGTTTCTTTGAAATTTGCATCCTGTTTATATGCTCCGTGGAGACTTACTTTGTCTACGACTGAGTTCTCGTTACCAGCTTACGGTGTATGCCTTTGAGTTTGAGGTCGAAACAAATTAGTTTAATTAATAAGCATCTCGCCTTTATCTTTCAGTGCACTCAGTGGTTCAGGCACAGCAACGTTATCGAAACTGTGTCCAACCCGTGCCCTAATTGATTCATGCTGCCTTCGGTTGGATTGTTTGTGTTCAAATTAAAAAACTTCAACTTCGCCTATACAATGGCCGTCACAAGTACCCGAAGGGCTCTTTAGTTTGCATGTTTTCGCAGAATCTTTTCTCCAGGCGACACTCCCGAGTGAGTTTTCATTTAAATACTACTACGAACGAACAACCGGCCACAGTGGCATACACAAAGGAACACAACCGAAACAAAGTTTTCTATTTACAGGGCACCATTCGCGAGCGGTGTCGTTGGATTTGGGTTCCGTTAAGGCTTTCTCGGGCCACCAGTTGTCGGTCCAAAAGGAGCATCTAACGAGAACACATTCCCGGAGCAATAAAAGTAAATGAATCTCCACAGTGTACGTACCGTTGTCTCAGCAAAAATGCTGATTGTTTCCCATGGCCTTGTCTATCCCAATTCCGGCTAAATATGGTAGCAGATGGAAACCGAGCAAAGCACATAACACACACAATCATTGCCTAATATAAAACGTTAACTTATATCGTTTGCCAATGAAACCGTTGTGGGCCAGAAAAAAAGAACTCTCCGACCGTTCCGACACAATTCGCTGTCTAAGATGCTTTGTCCGGATGGATCTCCTTCCGTTGGTCACGTTGTTCCGGGGAGATGATCGAGCGCGCTGCAAAGTCGCGTCACCCTCGGAATGGTCCCTCGGATCACGGAGACAACCTCCAAAACCCGAAACCGTTCAGCGCCCGCGCGCCGGGGACATGAATTATTCAGACCGCCCCCTGTGTACTGATCCCGAAGCGACGGCGATGGCGAAATAGCGTCGCTTTATTATGCATGCCAGGCAAACACCGTGCTCCGTGGAAGACGCTCGGAAATGAAAAACGGGCCGTGCCACTTGCATCAGCACTACTCTGGCGCTCGGCAGCAGCAGAAGGTCAACTGCGAAGGGTTGCGCAGCAGTTGTTTATCGCTCGCAATTTGCGAACCGGCGGCATCCGGGCATCCCGTTCGTGTCACCATTCTGAACGATGGAACCACTTTTTCTGGAACCGCTGTACCGTACTGGATGGTTTGGGAACGAGTGAACCTTGCGCTCTCGCGCTTGTCTCGGTGGTTAACGACTTTTAAATGCTGCTCGATCGTTTGCAAAAAGTGATTTACAGTCAATGTTAAGATTAACCCTCAATGATGAGCTTAGTCATTCGCTCATCTATTATCAGTGATAAATTGCATATATTCTATTCTGCGACACTCGCTGTAGGGTAATTCTTGTCAATTCATTAGCGAGTGGTTCATTTTGTGGCACTGAACCCTCTTCTTGGACAACACAATCTTTATTTTCTATGATCTTTCGAAGATTAAATGATCCTTCGGAACACAACAAGTTAGCTGCCTTATATTTGCTTAGGTTTTGTTGTGCTGTGTTAATGAAGTAGATAAATAAAATTAAAGAACCTCCGGTCCGGACCGGTCGGGAACAAAAAATGTAAAGAGCCGCCAGTTAGTCCGGTCCGAGGTCTGGCCACTACCAAACAAAAAATGCTGTTAACTTCATCCTGATTTGTTTCCTTCAAATCCGTGTTCCGTTCGCTCTTTTTCCATTTCCCGTGGCCCTTTTTTTGAAGCCCCCGGGTTTACCCCTGATCGAATTCCATGCGCACGGCACCACGGGCCCCGGTTCCTTCGAGGGGCCCTTTCGTCGCGGAAGGTTTCGCTGGAATACTATGCAAACATGATTACCGAATTCTCGGAACCGCCCTCCCGCGTGGTTTGATTGACCAACCGATTTCTTAGAGTCCCCCGACGCGACGCGACGCGAACTTGAAATGCAATGAATAAATCAAATCGACTCGGCTTGGCCAAAGCCGTGCGATTGCGACGGAACCGAACCGGTTTTGTGGTTAGGAAAATCGGCAGCGGCAGCGAGTTAAGTTGATTGATTTATGTTGTTAAATCTACCCGGTACACGATGGAACCGGGTCGATAACATTTTGTGGCGCGGATCGATAGTCGACTAAGGGGCTGGGCCATAAATCGTTGTTAATAAATTTTCGCCGGCATCATATGATAAACATTGGCCCGTGCTTCCCGTGCTCGGTTTTGCCGGTGTTCCGGAGACAAAATGGCTTCGCCTTTTTACTTCGCAAATTTCCACACAAATCAGAAAATGTTTGTTTTTATTAGGGAAGCCCCCGATGGAAGGACGCCAGCAAAGTTGGTATTCTAATTTAGGAAAGTTTATCGCGCGATCACGCACATTCGTAGGAAACAAAAGTCGGAAGGAAAGTTTTCCTTCTCGGAAAAATGATAGCGGCGCAAAACACGAGCCGGCACCGGGCCAGGGCTTCGGAGTTTCGGATCCCGTTATCCGTAACACCGTTCGCTGCTGTTAATCGCTTACGGTTGGTTGCCGGTTGCTTAATTGTGAGCCCCGAATCGAAGTCAACGCAAAAAGGCACACGATACGATGTTAAGCAGGTTAATTTTGCGATTCGCTGAACTGTAAAATTCATAAATCGCACCGTGAAATTGATTCTCCATTACGTGTTACGTTAGGCACTGTAATGTAAGGCGCAGTTAGTTTGTTGGCCAACGTACGGAACGCTAGCATCTCCCCGAAGAAGCCTGGGAAGCAAATTAACCTAAGCATCCCCGTCAGCGCACCGATCGATCTTCATTATCTTCCGTCGCATCCGTTCTCGATCTTGCTGGGCCTGGACACTAGTCTTGCTATCAATATTGTCGCTGCCACCTATAAGTCGTTGCGTGATGGGGCCTGTCACAACAATTTTCTTCGGTGAAGGGCTCACCGGCAACGAGAGGCTATCGGAAGCATGATTGATGAAGTCAACACCCGTCAAACTTGAGGTCTTCCATCGGCGGCCGAAGCCGGATAGCGGACGCTGATGTTACGGGGCGCGCTGTGGTGTGTTAACCTTTTTTCGGGAAACATTATTGTTTCAAAATTAATACCAATTCTTCCTCGATTCGGTTCGTTAACTTACGCTTAAGGAGTTGTTGTTGAAATTTAGCTGTTGGCCAACTTCTAGAGGCTAATAAGTTATGACCTCTAGCTTCCGGCTAACTGGCCCCTTAAATGTCGCCTCAAGATTAATGCCGTCCACATTTTTATCGTGCCACTTTACACCGAAAGTTGGGAATAATTAAAAACACCCGTCCATCTCAAACCCGTCCGGACCCATTAACGCATTAACGAGCCGGCGCTGGCCGTCCTATTTTATAATCGTCCCGCGGTGGTAAGCATTGCCATTAAAAGTACGTTTAATTTAATCGCCTTTTCGACACCGAACAATATTACATCGCCCGGCGATCTTCGCGGCTGACTCTGCTACCTTCCTCGCCGGAAATAAACCGATCCGATCTGGGCCGGGCCGGAGGGTTTATTGATAACACATAATGCTCTTCCGAAGGCCACCAGGCGTCTCCATCGAGGGTCGCGAAGGTCTCCGGTCGAAGGATCCATCGGTGCAGTTGAGTGGAAAATTTTGCGAACTTCCAACGGATCGGAACGCACCCGGACGGATGGAACGCGACTGGATGATACTGTTTATTGGTTGGTAACGAATTTAGAGGATTATAGCACCATAATAAGGTATTATCTGAAATGTGTCCCAGAGAAAGAGAGAGACGAAGCTGCTCCCGTCGATGGCAGCAAAAGAATGATTACAGAAACTTCTTCGGGAAACGGGAAATAATGCCGCCGCCACCGAGAACTGTCTCGAAGACAGCACCGGCGGACGCAATTGATTTGCGCTCAGCTTCTCAACGACCTGTGGTGGCCCCCGGGAGGGGAGGCCGCTTCCCGTATGTTTTCGGCCCAATCAGGCGTAGCGATGGCGAAGTATCTTAGCTGTGGTGTTTTGGGTTTCTTTTTCCTACGGCCACCGCGTTACGGAATTCTCGGAAAGGAACCGACCCGGCTTTGTGTTCACGTTTGGCTGATTGGAAGAATCATGTCTTGATTGTGTTTGGTCTTCCTTTTTTGCTGTGCCATGAAGCAAAAACAAACATCAGCAGCAGCAGCAGCAGCAACAGCAAGTACGCATCCGTAATCCAAACTCAACCTCCGATGGGAGCTCCCAACCGAAATGCGCGAAGCAGCCATTTCAGATCAATAACAATCAGGCGGCCGGCCGGGTGGCGAAAAGAAAAACGGATTCGTTAAGGGCGCATTATTGTCGTGTTCCATAGGTTTGGGCGCAGTTTTTTATGCTGTCAACATAAAATTGAACGCCGCCGCACCTTGGCATATGCGATGGCAAATGTTTACCTTTCGATAACAGTTTTATCGTGGCGCGAGCGATGATGTGGATCAATTTCAAATTGGTTCTTTTACGATACGACGCATCGGTCAGTAATCGATTAGAGCTTTCTTCGGTAGCATATTGTTGGATGTTGGTTTTAACTTTATATCAATTAATTAGATTATAAAAATAGTTCTACAAAATAGTTCTTAGCATTTGTAGCAAATTCCAAAATAGATCTAAACCCAACAGAGAGCTGGAAACGGCTTGAATATCTTGCATTCCAGCCATTCAAATGCGTTGGCAGCTTCAAAATGGCACTGAACGCAGTTGCAGTCTTCAAGGAATGCAACAACGCCTCACACACCAGCGATACAGTGCATTCTTGGGAGCCCTGGCCGATGGTGTGGCATTCTTATCGTGCTCCGATAGCATTCCGATCCTCTGTGCGAAGAGTCATGATGGATATTGATCGGGCACTTCGAGCTGCCACGTGCCACACACGATTGGTGTTAAAAGATTGCAGACGTTTCGAGACGGCCAGCTTAAAACACTAAAAAGTCCTTACTAAATGCCGTGGCCGTGTGGTGCGCCCAACAATCTGCTCAATCATTCTGATGCGGGATTAAAAAGGCCTTCCCAAAGGCTGCGGTGGTTTTATTCGGCAACGCTTCTCATCTATCCCGAGACCGAACCGAAAACGGACCCGCCGCCGTCCATAATTTATGATCATCCCTCGGCCGGAGCCCCGGTGGCCGGAGTTTTGGGCCCGTACGTCATTATGGAATCATCGAAGGGTTTTAATGTGGCGGACTTTGGTTGCTGTTATTACATTTTTTTCCCGTCCTTTCCAGGCAACCCACGGAACAAAACGGCCCTGAAGCCGGGCCACTCGCTGATGGACTGGATCCGGTTGGGTAACTCGGGTGTCGATCTGACCGGCACCGGTGGACGCGTACAGCCGGTAAACCACGCGGAACTGGCCCAGCACAATCGACCGGACGACGCCTGGATGGCGATCCGGGGGAAGGTTTACAACGTGACGCGCTACATGGACTTTCATCCGGGAGGTGAGTCGTAAAGTTATCCGTTTCGTCTGACCCTTTTATTGTAGAGCCGCGTCAGTCGGTCAGATCTAATTCTTCCATTAAATATGCGTGATAGTATCATAAATGGACTGTTCGTGTTTTCTGCAGGACCCGATGAGCTGTCGCGTGGCATTGGCAAAGACGCCACGAAGCTGTTCGACGAAGTGCACGCTTGGGTGAACTACGAGTCGCTGCTGGCCAAGTGCTACATCGGGCCGCTGCGTACCACGGTCACCATCACGCTCACCGATAGCGGCAAACCGAACAGCAAACTTCCTCCACCGCCGCCCTCCTTCCTGGCCGTCAAATCAACCGTCCCCGCCCAAGCCAACGCGCCAACGACTGGCACGTCCGACGACGACGGCCAGAGGACGAACATCACGGTCCTGCCCGGGAGCCTCTCGAACGCCTCGATCGTCAGCTCCGACAGTGACGATTCGTTGAAGCTTTCCATTCCGATCGTGCCGCGGTTCGATTGGATCCAGAAGACGGCCGATCTGACGCTGGTCTTCTACACCCGCACCCTGGCCAACCCGGGCGTGATCGTGGAGTACGGGGAACGGGAGGAGGACCCGCTCACGGTGACCATCCTGCTCGAGGCCAGCACACAGTATCGCTATCGGTTCCGGTTGGCCAACCCCGTTCGGTGGCCCTGCGCCGTGCGCGCTTCGCTGGAAACGGGCAAGATCGAGCTGGCGTTCACCAAAGCAATCCCGGCCCTTTGGACCGGGTTCGGTGAGATGGAGCACGAGCGAAAGGAGAACTGCGAGATGCGGCTGCACGAGTACGACGTGACGACGAGGCTCGAGATCACGCACGACTCCTGTGCGCTGCTGCTGAAACCCAAGAGTGATCGACTGCTGATGGTTACCCCGGTCGGGTATCACGTGTCCGTGTCGGCCTCGATCGATGGAGAGTACGTGTCGCGGAGCTACACACCGGTGCCGGCCAGTTGCATCGGAACGGACTGTCCGACCGGTTCGGTGCCGTTGCTCGTCAAATCGTACCCGGACGGAAGCCTCTCGAAGCACCTAACACGGCCAGTTCCACTGGCCACGGCGCTGCAGTTGTCGCAGCCGAGCGGGAACTTTGGACTGTGCAAGCTGCGCCATCACAATCGGTTCGCGCTGCTGGCGGCCGGCAGTGGACTGACGCCAATGGTGGCCTTACTGAACTATCTGCTCGACCGCACCAGCAACCGGATGTGAGTAGTCTGCGTTACTAAAATTCCCCGGAGGTTGCCGAAGTCCCAGGCACATTCTCTTTAATGATGAATATTTTATTTAATTTGCCTGAAGGCCGGCCTTCGCCAGGCCTTCGTCGACCTTTGTCGACGTCAAACCGCTTTTGGCTGACCTATAAAACCGCATAATCTGCCATTTTTAATAATTAAGCGCGACGCAAAGACTAAAGGATCCTGAAACCTACTGCGGACTATTAATAGAATCAGATGGAAATGGTCAACATGATCTCGCTGTGAAGTCCGTATAAAGCTGCGCCAGGTTGACTGTCGGCAACTGATAAGGCACTGTGTCCCAGTTTCCTAGTTCTAGTTAGGGTTCAGCATCAGTGTGTCACTTCATAATTTGATAATGAAATTTAACTGGCTGATAATTAAGTTGACATTAAACAGTGAACAAAGCTCTGCCTCCAAGAAGGGCACCCTTCCAAACTATGACCCACTTCAAGTACGCTCGCTCCCAACTAAGTACTCCTGAAGTCTTGGGTCGTCTCAATACTAGTTAGGATTTAATTTGAATAATTAAAAATCGTGCAGCCCCCGGACCGGAAGCAAACAGAACGTTGATACGGCTTGCGACCTCTACGGAACCGTCACGAGCGTAACGACACTTGATGCTGCTCAAATGGATATGATAATTAACCGACGGAGAGACAGAGAGAGGGTCACCCTTTGGCCGACGCACGACTTATTTAACGGGAGCAAACACTATCCTTGAAACGCGGGAAGCAGCTGATGCTGGTGGCCCCAAATTTTGCGGACCTTAAGCCCCGGAACTAGTGAAAACTCATATCATTTCTGCCATGCGCCATCGTTTGGGCGGGCGGACGGGCTTACGGAAGAGCGGCTCTAATTGGAAAATGAACCCAATTAAATTAATTCCGGTTGCGGTCGGTTGGGCTTTTGAGATTCGGGCTGATGCGAGGAGCTCGCAGAGCCCGACCGACGCACATAAATCGGTTGGCTCGCATTTGGGAAACAATTCCTATTAAACTCGGTGAGTCTGACATAATCCGAGGGACGGGCGTTTATCAGACGGACACGGCCAAGTAATCATAGTTTTACTCCGAAGATGGATTTTACGAGTTGCTCTTCCCAAAAAGTTAGAACCTCCAATCGGACGATATTAATTCGATTAGATTCTCTGTTAAAGTCTTGAACATTTTCGATTGCTTCGGAGCGGAGCATCGGAATTATTTGTAGCGATCTCGTTATAATGATATCGAGCAGTCGAGCAGCGTTAACGAATATCGTCAAGTATTCATTGACCAGTTTTCTCCGCACAATCGAAGATTACTTAAAACAGTTTATTTGTGACAATCAACGGTATCGGACGTACTAATCTATATCTCCCGATCACAAATATAAAAATAAAGAAATATTCTACATACTTCTTGTGAGTCGAAGAATGCGATGAAATTTATGCGAAAACAATGTCCCACTGCGAAATGTGTCCACTTTAGCGCTGACGCTTACTCACCTTCCCAATCAACTTGCTTCGTCCACAGAGAACACATCGCCGTGCTGTACTTCAACAAAACCGAAGCGGATATCTGGTGCCGGGAGATGCTGGAAAATTTATGCAAAAAGGACAAAAGGTAATTTATCGCCTGCGAGGTGACGGTGTCTCCCGCAGCAGCTCCATATTGCTTTCCTCACAAACGGATGATTTTCTCGAGTGCTGCTGCTGCCGGTTTGTTACACACATCCTGTGGACCTCCCGAGAGTGTCGGGAGCTCTCGGGCGATGGATGGGCCGTGTTTTTTGGGGGGGCCAACGAAAAGAGGGAAACCATAATTCTATTGTTTTCCATCCATTGACTCTCTGTTTCTGGCACTCTCCGTGTCGGGTTGGGACTTAGTCGTCGTTCGGTCGTGAGGATGCGTGTAATCTATTGAACGGTTTGTGTTACATTATTCATGACCCCCTGGGCAACACCAGAAACAATGGAATTATGCAACCGCCACGATCGACTGTGTTGCAATCGCACTGTGACAGGTCTGGTCTCGTTCAACATCCGGACACCCGGACAGTACCGTTTGGAGTATTTACTTAACTGCGCACTTCGGAATCAATTTAAATACGAAGCAATGGCACTCGTTTGATTAACGGCGTCCTTCCTTCTTTTCGGAGTACATCGATCTGGTCGAAGTTTTAAATGCTTTGATTTGTGTTTCGAATTAAAGTGCGAGACGGAAAGTAAAACAGAAACCGAGACCCGGGAAACGGTGAAGTTGACAAATGACTTCCCAACTTTGGCGCCGGTGGCCCAAGAGAGGAAGCAAACTTTGCGTCGGTTCGCTACCAGCGGCAGCACCGAAGGGACTTTCGTAGCTATTATGCCAAAACCGCTGAGACCGAAAAAAGTCGTTATCACGATAACAAGCTTCTCGCCGAATCGACGTTTTGTCGGAAGATATCGGATCGTTCCAAGGTTTACAATACTTTTTAATGGCAGAAAGTGGCCAGAAACACCATCATTCTGCCTTACGTTGTGAATAGATATTTATTGCTGCCCTATGATCTGCACATACCGAACGCGGTCAAGTTCTCTCTCACACATACACATGAGCCCGTTATTCTTCATACTCAAAACTATTGGCGAACAGAAAAGCAAGAGCCAGCAAACTTTGTCCATCCCATGTGCCCATCCGTGGTAGCGTAGGACACGGGTTCCGGGTGCAGTGGTGCAGCAGAGGAGTATCTTAAATTAAAGTGCCCATACAGGATGCCGACAACGCAGGACATTCCGCCTCCCGGCCACAACCACAGTGCCCCACAATTACCATTCTCTCGCCGCCGACGGGTAGATGCTTTTAATCTACGTCGGCGCGGTAGTTGGAGCCAATGCCCCCGTACTCTATCACTCCTTCTGGCCACCGACCGACCAGATCGGACTCGAGGCTATTCTCGGCATAAATTAAATTATCATACCGTCCGCAGAGGTGCCTGGTGGTTCGAGTCGGGCTTGCCATGCGGAGCATTGGAGCACCACCCAGGTGTTACCGGTGCCATCCTTCAGCTGGGCTTTAAATAATTCATTAAAAAGTGCAGAAACTTGCCAATAAGTTTGCATCGTAAAACGAGGGGTGACAAAAGAACTAATGAGCAGTACGAGTTCCGGTGTCCGTTTGCTACTAAATATTAACTCAATAACAACGACGTGGCAGCGACAACAGTTTAATGTATATCCTTCCGCATTGTCCGCCCTCTCTCTCTCGCTCTCGTTCGCAGGTTGACGGTGGTACATTACCTGTCGGAAACGGAACAGCCACCGGATATTGCTGTGCCGGACGTTCGCGCGCAAACGAGGCCGGCCTACGCCCATGGCCGCGTAACGCTCGACATCGTCCGCCAGCTGACAAGCGTCGGGTCACCGTTGTACGCGAGTTACTGCTGCGTCTGTGGCCCGAAACCGTTCAATGAGCTGTGCCTGCAGTACTTCGCGCAAACGGATCATAACCCCAAACATCTGCACTGCTTTCAGGGTTAGGCTGGCCGAGCCCGATCGCGGCGGTGCGCTGCATTGTGATAGAGAGAAACACACAGAGCAACAACCGCGGGAACCATATTGAGTTTGGGCCGCATGTGGGTTCGAAAGTAGAACATAAGCTTTTTAGGTCACGCCACACTAGGAGCTGAAGCTGTAGATTAACCACTAACCACTAGGAACCAATTCGGAACACCAGAAGCACCAAGCGTAGTGTAGATCGTCGCCGGATTCGGCATTCACTTCACGGTAGTCGCACTTTGTCGCTGTACTATCGTTTGAGGGGCCCACCACAATCATCGTTTCTTGTTGTTGTTGGCAGAACGTTGTATTATTGTTGTTGTGTAGCGGAGAAGTACGAACCGAAAAGGGCCACAATCGAACCAAACACACCCATACACACACAGGAGGACATACGGATGCAACGGATATGATAGATTGGACGGGAGCTGTTTTTGTAAATCATTATCGGATACAAGATGATAGACTTGCCTTTCGGTTCTAAGACAGCGGACGTCTCTACACCTTATGTTCACCAGTTCTAATAGTTCTTTTATCGCAAACGGCGTATGCAATACAAAAACGGGGGCCACAGCCCCAGAGCTGACAGAGTATACTCAACGGAGCCCCGATCGACGGTTTCGTTTTCGTTATTCGACTTCAACATGTGTTACCCCGTGGGCCACTGATATTTTATCGGAGAATCGGAACCCCTTTACCCCCGCAGCCAAAACACAGTGTATTATTACCGGATGGCGGCGGCACAGGAACCGCGAACGCAGAATAAATATAACGCCAGATGTGTCTATTTTGAAAACATGAACCTGCTTTATTTCGCTATCGGCTTATTGGTTTATCTAGCGGCACCACGCGGGGTCATAATGTCTCTATCTTAATCGTATGGTGTTCCGTGTCGTTTCGAAAGAATAAGCGCTGCAGAGGAGGCTACCCCCGGCAACAACCTTAAGGCAGTTCGGTTCTTAAGATTCAAAATTATGCTACAGATGTGCGCCATTCACGAGGACTCCACGCATTGGTAAAATTTGCATTATCTACTAAACCTAACGATTCACTTTACCTAACCTCACTGAGCTAATTCATGCTTATGGTGTGTGTTACGTCTGCGGTTGCGGTACATTGAGCTTAACCTAATTTTTGGCACTATTGTGTGTGTGTGTGTGTGTGCTCGGACACACGATATACGATGGCCATTAGCACCACACGCTTGACCGCCACACACTTCCGGCGGACGGTCCTGGAACGTGATGAAACTATCAAACGGTCGAACAATAATTCTCCGCTCCGAAACATAAAACACGTACTAACCGTTGCTGTTGCCGTTGGCCCCCACCTAGTTCCGGTCAGGAGGGCGGTCAGTCGCTCAGTTCAGGTAGCAGGACTCGTACGTCGGGACCATGTACTTGATGTTGATGAACGCGTCCTCGCCCCCGTGGCGTTCCAGCACCTGGAGCGTCTCGTCAATCAGGTCGCCCACGTTCATGTTGTTCTTCTGGCCGTAATCGATGGCGTCACCGGAGTTAACTGTGGAATGGACATTCAGTGAGGTGACCGAAGACACATAAATATTTGACAAAGACTGTGTGAATTTTGAGACAAAATATTATTTAAAAAGACCCAAAAGGGATCTTCTCTAATTGCATATGGATTGATTTATGGATCTGGGGAACTGGATGTGCTGTGGAATAAAGTACCGGGCGCCTCCATTCGATTTTCCGACCCCATCCCGTCACGTCATCTCGAATCTGCCGCATCTGCCCCAACTATCTGCGTTAATGAAAGCATTTATCATTCGACAAACGAAGCCACAGCCATTAATTCCGACCGACAATTGGGGATGGCGAAAGAAATGAAGTGGCCCCGCCAGGGGCTAACACGCAATACGCGGGGAACGGGGACAATTAAAAGTACATTCCCCATCTGCTTGCGTGCGGTCAGTTGTAAATTTGAAAAAAAGGCTACCAAACAAGAGAGGAACTGCAATTAACGGATGCCGTCGGCGTGGCGTGCCGTCGTTCGGTTCGTGCCACGGGAAAATGCGTGACTTTTAAACTTAAACAACGGCGGCGGCACCATTGGCCCCATTAGTTTCGAATCGATACCGGATGGGCCCGATCGACCCGATAGCGAACCTTCGGGAGAATCCGCAGCCCGAACCCAGCACCGCACCAATATACTTACTGTTCTTCACCTTGTACGCGTTAAACATTGGCAGCAGCTGGCGGTAGAACGGTACCAGGGCCGGCCCTATCAAATCGGACGACATCACGAGCTGCTGGATGATTTTGAGCGTGACGCACATAACTTCCATGTTGCGCGTGTTGAGCGCATCTACCGAGTGGAGGAATCGAATCGATTAACACGCAAGCGGCCACGACACTAATGGCCACCCTTCCCACACTCACTCTTGATGGGGATAATTAGCTGCGGAATGACGGGATAGATCTTGTCGCCACCGTGGGCCAGCAGGTCCTGGACACCCTGCCGGGCGTACGTTTTGTACGGGTGGCGCGTCTCCGAGAGGCCGTCGAAGAACAGCGGCAGGTACAGGCCGTAGTCGAGCTTGTCGATGTCCACGGTCCAGGCGATCTTGTCGCCCCCGGTCAGGTACTCCATCTTGATCGGCAGATCGCCCCGCTCGTAGTACATCCGGAAGGAGGTGGCCTTCGGCTGGATCATGTAGCGCTCTGCAAATGGAACCGGACAGTAAGTGAAGGACGTGCGAAGAAACGGCCACAGGACTACGTTACGTTTCTGGGTCTTCGGTGGCGCCATGACGTAGGTATTCTTCTGCAGGGACTCGATGGAAAACGCAGGCACTGGGCGGAGCGCAGACGAGGCACTCTTGACGCTGCGCACGGGTCGGGCAGCCGACAGGGACCGCACCTCGAACAGGAAGGACGCTGACGACGATTTGGTGGCCATGGCTTTACCACGGGAGCGCCACGCTCGGACAACGGACCTGCCTTCTTGTGGACTTCGGAAAGAAAATCAATCGAAACACGCACACACACACAGCGAGCGCACCCGGGGTCTTAGTCCTTCGCCCGAGGAACTAATTCCCGTTCATCGGGGGCGCCTCACACAACAGCAAACTCAAGGACTCGTGGAGCTGTCTGGGAAAATAATTGTGGCAAAATATAAAAATCACTACCCGTCGTCGGGGCCACCCGGTTTTAATCCTTTGAATGTCTATCCAGAAATAGACCCAACCCGCGCCCAGCGCGCAGATAACAAATAAACAACAAGAAACGTGTGTCCGTCCCCGGGAACTGCACAGCGCCCCTTTGGAATGCTTTTACATAAAGCCACACTGCCTCTGCGCGGGCCGACGGAATGTGAAAATGTTTAGTTTTGGTTTCGGCGCCATGGCAACCGTTACGGGCCGGGAAAACGAACAAACGACAGCGGAAACGGCCCACTCCGACTTGTGCGCAGCGTTGCGTGCGAGAAGCGTCGCGTTCGAGAAGCGTCGCCGTTGTGTGCAACGCTCTGGCTACAACCCTGACAAGGAAAATTCGATTACAGGGTGTATCAAAGTTTGTGTGATTTTTAATAATGATTTCGAACAACGATAAATGGAGGATTATTTGGAATAAATGAAACCGAGGATTATTTATTTACTCTCAGCGCGCCGCCGTCTCAGCAATCCGCAAGCTGTCGAGCACGAACGGCTGGAAGCAGCCGGCGTTTCCATTGCAGGGCAAGAGCATATGGGGCCAAGTGCATCCTCTGCTGGCTGAAGCAGTCCGGCGTGTTCAACCGGAAGCTGGGCATCCCGCGGATTTGCAGCATCGTCGGAACGCCCTCGATACACATCGTACGGGATGTGTTTCCCTCTCAGCATACGTAGCAGCTGAAAACCCAGGAAACGGCTCCTGTGCTGCTGAGCCCGATCTAAGCCCCCGTTCCTTCCAAGATGGACATCACGTGTGGCAAGGTGGTGTCCCTGTTTGCCATCGACGGCGGCCTCTCGGTTGACTGCGTCCGCCAAATAAATAAACCAATTATAATAGAAAGCTGGTGATCGAGGACGAGCTCGTCGCGTGGATCTCCGAAAACGGCGGCTAGATAAGGGTGTGGCCAGCTGTGTGATGTGTTCAATTGTAGTGTTTCTCCTTAAGACCCACGGACAACATAATTCTGCAGAACTAAAATTGAGCCATGCGCTCCATAATGAGCAAAACCATAATGAGCTGGAACACGGAGTGAATGTATCGAATATATAAGTTTATTTGCATTTATGTAGGGCGGGTACCTAATACAGCATGTGTTTCGCTTTTTACATTACTTCGACTGCCGAACCGCGCGCCGGCAGGCGCCATTTTGTTGTATTCAACTAAGATTGCCTTTCGTTTAACCGTAAGTTGTAGCATCAATTTACAGACACAGTTAATTACATGGTTTTGGTTATGTTGTTGCGATTAATATTGTAACACGTTTCTGTATGTTGCCCTGCAAAATGTGGTGCCACATACGCTTGGGTCTATTGGTTGCCCTGTACGGTTTGTCCTATCTTTGTATAGCTAATACCATCGCACTGTTCGGGACGCAGTGTGTAATGACCGAAGGACCGAAGGTGTAGTGTAAGTTGAGCGACGAAACAAAAAAGGGCATACCCGCGTTGCCGTCACAGAATCACAGGGTAGTCGCTGTATAAAACACTGATTAGATGTGATGTTAGTGCCACCGGAGAAAACTGAGAAATGTCGAAGGACAGCATACGAAACGATAACGTGAATATTTTAGCCTACGGTAAGTCTTAGCTGGGAAGTATCACATCACTTTTGGTAGCGATAATCCGTGAGCCCATCCGAGATTTTCGGCACCTGGCACGTCAACAGTCCATAGAGTACGACTTTCATTCTACAAAAACCACGTGATGTATTACTTTTCTGTCTATTCTAGTTCATTATTGGGTTAGTATTGTTTCACTGAAATAATGCCTTCGACAATCTCTGCCTGGGAGTGGTTTCTTGTCCCACACAACTCGCCATCGGTTATTCAGCCAGAACGGCAACATAATTTACCTAATGCGTGATGCAATATGCACATTAAAAGCGTAACCAGGCTTACCGCAAAAAATGCTACATCGAAAAATATTCTACCAACCAAAGAGTCGCGATCTCTGACGATCGCGTTTCGGAAGAATCCATTTTGTACCAATCTCACTGGATGGTGGGGTTAGAATGCTTCCCTCCAGTCATTTGAGCACACCAGTCGATTCTCTTAGCACCGTGCAGCGCATTCAGTGCCTCGTTGGAAAGAGTAAAGTCGTAGAAGGGAAGGAGTACAAAATCGGAGAATCACAGCAAATTTACTAGCATTATCATACCTATTACTATTGGTTAATTTCTTACAGTAATCAGCAATTCAAACAATACAGATAGCTCTACCGAGACAGAAAGCGTTCTCTTCGCCCTTCGTCTTATTGTGTTGCCCTCAATCCCTGACCAGTGCGCGTCAAAGGCAAAACGATACCGTAAGACACAATCTGTGAGCTGCACTCTTGCATCGGACGACTTCCCATAGTCGGGACCTTCCCCGTGGGAAAACAAAACTGACAGAAATGACTGGAAGCTCAACGAAGAGACTACTCGGATCGCACACCATACGCAGCTCTACTCTGTACATCAAATAGCAAGCACCGCGAGCGTTGAAGTGAAGCCACCTCCGTTGCCATGTAACACACACTGTTGGGGGGCATATTATAACTCTATTGGTTCCACAATCTACTACTACTGTGGGCCGAAGGATTCCGAATGATTTGTCTGCTTTTACATCATGCTTTTAGTATAACGCTTAGTATTGCTTTCAGTGTTTTTCTTTAAGGAAACTACTAACGGGCTAGAGGTTTACGAATGCATGCATTGTCTCTGAACGACTGGGCACTACGCAACTGGCAACCCAAACGAGAAACTTTAGGCAGTCAAAAAGGGTTGCGCCACAAGAAGCTGGGTTTCATTTGTTTGATATTTATATACTGTTATACGCTCTCTCTTTCTGCACGCAAACGCCTTCAAATCCTATTGCACGGCACGGGTCTTCGAGTTAGTCTCTAAATGTGTATGCTATGTGTGGTTACAATGATCGCAGATGCGAATTGCTTCTAAGATTGCAGCAGGCAGGCAGGCAACGTATGACCCCTTGTTCATTGGGACACGACATGAGACCGTGTCGAAGAAGCTGTCGGTTAATGCCTGGTGCGATTCATGTTTTCTGTGTGTACTATGATGCGCTAATGCAGGCATTGTGATGCGCGGTGGAAGATGTCGGATGCTTCAATCGAAACGGGGATCCAAGTACACTGGTTAAAAAGCACCAAAATCGTTCGCTGTTGCGCACCAAACAAGGCTATCACTGATTCAACAAAGTATTAGTTGCTATTGAAAAGCTTTGCAGTGAGAAATTAAAAGCCTATGCCGCAATGTAAAACTATTTAAACTAAATTAGTACAACTTCAACGGTGCAAGCGAGACTAAGTGATGTATGAGTTGCGCAGTTGACTATTGCCACAAAATTCAGTTAAAATGAAGTGCTCGCTATCGTACCAGTCATATGAGCCAATTCTCATACTAACACCGTATTATTCCAACGAATCCAATCGATAAGTACTCGCCAAGGGGTAATTGTCCTACGTTTTTTTCGTGAGTACTCTCTCTCGCAAGTGATGTGTGATGGGAGGTGTTGGACTTTGTTCGATCTATCTATGACTAGCGAATGTGATAAGAACCAAACGAAGTACGTTTTCCAAACTTAATAAAAATGCACGCACACGCGTCGAAATCAAAACGAAAATGCTCACGTAACACTACTATTCACGGGAGACGTCTAAAGCACCATCATGAGATGAGTAAGCCACTTCTTGCCAGCGAGCATCTTGCTAGCGCCCTATGGCTACTAGGACCAAACGTTGTTAGCGTGTAAGCATTCCTGGAGGGGCTGCGTTGCTTTAGTAGCGAACGTTTTTACACGATCCCACCTTCGCAGCCGATGTTTGTCAGTATTTCTGATGGCCCCCCGGCGGTTGATGGAACGGATGGAGATGAGCCTGCTGGCGGCGTAAGACTTTGTTGTGGTGCAGATGTGATGGCTGATGCGGTGGTGGTTGTTGGTGCGACTGAGGCTGCTGCGATTGTTGCTGCTGTTGCGGTTGCTGGGACAACGCCACTGACAACTGTAGGAGAGGCGATAACATTATTGACGGAGGCTTGGTGCTGTGCCGTGACCGCCGCCGCGGAACCGTGCGGAACATGGTGAAGATAATGATGTGAATGAAGTGTCGGAGGTGGAGCTGGATGAGGATGATGGTGATGTTGCTGCGGTAAGGCGTTCACATTGGCGCTTGCCGGCATAGCATTGTTAGCGGTGCTCTGTGAGATTGTGTTGCTGGCCGACAGTGGCACGTTGCTATTGGCAATGGGAGCGTTGTTGTTCACTACGCTGCTGCTACTAGCACTACTGCCGACGGCCGAGCCAAAGGTGCCATTACTGCCGACCGGACTGACGGGCGTCGTGGTGCTGCCCAGGGACCCAATACTGCCGGTGCTGCTTCCGCTGCTGCTGCTGCTACTTCCGCTGCTTCCACCACCAGCGTGACTGAGAAACGGTATGCGGGACGAGATGGCACCGGCGGCCACCGCTGCAACGGCCGATGTGCCCGACAGCTTCGGCGGTATCTGCGGCTTGTTGGGTGGAATCGGCGGTGGCACCCCGCGCCCACCGACCGGTGGAATTATTGTCTTCTTGATGGTCGCCGTCGACGAGACGCCGCCGATGGCGGATGGAGATCCGGCCGATGATCCTGCTCCTGCTCCGGGCGCCGATCCAATGACGGTCACAGCTGCAACGCCCACCGCTTTACGAACGCCCACACTGGTCATCTGTGAGTTTCGGGGGGTCACGGGTCCGCCAGAGGGTGGAAGGTTCGAAGTTATAAGAAGTGATGTGCAGAAAACAAGTTCGGTGTTGAGATTTTTCGATTTGGTTTGGTTTTGTTTTTCAAAATTTGCATTCGGCTTTACAATAAGATTGATTGATACTTTGGTTTTACGGTTAGTTTTTATTACTTTAGTGTTTTAGTAGTTGGTAGTTGTTTGTTTGTTTGTGTTTTAGTGTTGTCAAACGTTCGAATACAGAATGGGTGTTATCAACCTTATACGCCAAAACGAAAAACGGCCACATTGTTAGAATGTTGCGTTAAATGTTGGGTAACTGATATTGCGCGTTGCGCGAAACTATTTAAAGATTAATAATTAGATTAGTTAAATTAAACAGCTAAACCGTCCGAAACCGAATGTATACAAAACATAGCAGCGCGCGCAGCACAACTCTTGCTCACTCTAATTCAACCTTTCCCTATGGCCTCTTCTGTCCCCGCGATCGTTTGCCCACGATCAATCTGCCTCAAAAAAGAGCGTTGTTAATGATAAAAGCTATTAGTGGCACACAATCGGCTCAGCTGCCCTGCGGTCTTCCCTATGGTTAGGGGTCCTGGACTACGTTATTGGTAACCGAAAGAAGCAACGCAAAAACCCTACATAAAATCCTGTCTTTGGCGGGGAAAGGTGTTGGAAAGCGAAGGAACAAAGGATAATGGGGGTTCGGTGTGATTCAACTTAAAAAACGGGATCGCAAGGAAGATCGACCGATCGTTCATGCCGTCGTCCGATTTCATCGTGTGTTGCATGTGTCTATCGTTTTACTGTATACACGTGGTAGTGATCATCGCGGATCGCGCAAGTTTCCGACGATCGGATTTGGGGTTTCGGTTTTTTTGTGTTTGGTGTTATAGATATAATTTAGTGAGACAGGGTTGGAAAATAAAGTGAGAAAAACAAAATTAGCTAATTAGAGAGGATAACGGCGGTTTTGCGGTAGGATTGTGTACGTGTAATCAATGTTCTAAGAACTACGTTTTGAAAAACTAGAAACACAGCCAACGCACTCGATCTTCGATCGGTTTTAGATACACAACTTCTGCACCACTACATGAAGTGTGTTCGTTTTGCAAACTATGAACACGATGCAAACGATTTCTAACAATGTACAATGTATAATAACGTAATATGTCGGGCGCATCGTAAGCAAACCAAAGGATGATCGGCTCGTTTTTCTGTTACACTGTCGGACGGGTGAGTTTTCGAAAATGTAACGTGATCGGTAGCGGTGCAGTTATGTGAAGCTCACAAAAACAATAAACCAATGCTAAAATAGCTACAACTCGTCACAAATCCGAAACAAGATTTGCAGAACGATCGACAAAAACGGCGTACAAAAGATGATACAGCATTCATGACTTCATGAAACAGACGGTGAGAAATGAGGGTGAAAGATTCAAGCAAAAGTACAAACAAATACTAAACAGAGAGAGAAAGAGGCCAGAAGCATAAATCAACCAAAAAATAAACAAACACAACTGCGAGCGACGTGGGACGTAGGTCACTCCTTACTCCACAGGAAGATCGGAAAGGGTTCTGTGAAAGATTGTCCCACGGGCTCACACTACCCTCGGACGCCCTCTGCCACCTTCCCGTCACCGTTAAGCGTACAACACAGATACAAAAACAAAAACAAACTCAACCGGAACCGGTACTCAATACAAGCAAATTGAGTAATGTGAAAATGAGGATACTCGTCACACTCGAAACTGGTATGATGTAAATGGGGCCGTATGGGGCCAAAGATAGCTTACCTTTCCCGCTGGTGTGGTGCTGGCGTACGCGTCCGATGGCGTGGCTCCTGCAGCGCCTCCAGGACTGGAGCCCGCCATCTGCGCCCCGGTGTTGGGTGAAGTGATGGACAGTTGCGAAATGGCCGTCTGGCGAATGAGTTGCCCGGGAGAAACGGATCTCGCAATGCCGGTGGCTGTCGAAATCGATAAGCGGTTTTTGAAAGTATTAGCATCCGATGGTTAACAAGCAATTGGAAACACAAAATATACACAGCAGAAAGCAGAAATGGAAACGTTTGAAACAAAAAAAAAGGACGATGAAATAGCGAATAATAAGCTCGAAACAGGGAACCAAAAACATTCGTATATGGAAATGCACATTACTTGGTGCAGACACGGGAACGCTCGATACGGTTGCGGTCGGTTGGACCACCTTCGTCGCCATGCTACTAATCATCTGCCCCGGGAGGACACCCGGCAGCACCTGCCCTCCTGCTGCTGCGAAGGAAGTGCGTGAGAAGGAAGCAAGATAAAGAAGATCCCGTTTAAGATCCCACCGATCACTACGATCACTGCGGCCGATCCGTTGGTGACTCCGGAAGAAGGGGTGATAAAGTTGACTTACCCACGACACCACCGCTTGTCAAGGTTGCACCGCTTCCGGGAATACTGCTGGCGGGAGAGACACCACTGCCGGCACCACCGATCGAGGGACGCGACGGTACGAGGCCACCGGGCTTGGTCGGTAGTTGCGGTGCCACGAGCGGATGCCGTATTCCGCCCTGCTTTCGCAGCAACTCAATTTCCGCCTTCAGTTGCAATATTTCTACCTCCTGATCTTTTACTCTGTCGTTGGCCGGAAAGTAAAAAAGGGGAAAGGACACGATCGGTTAATGTTACAACCTACGAAACTTATCATGGGAAGTCAGTTTCGGTTCCACAGGTGCGCACCATTCCTGCTGATTGGATTATCTACGGCAATTTCCCGAAAGTTCACCGAAGCTATTATCTCATCGCGCTTATCATCGCACTTCATTGCGTTATTCTGATAACAGCGAGTGGCCATGAAATCACTGCTGTGAAGCGACGATTACGCAATGAAGTAAACGATTCCTGCCACGAACTCGGCAAGTGGCCACCGGCCAGCAACGTACCGTTTTTCCTCCTTCGCCAGACTCTGGTGAAGCAGTTTGCGTTCGATCTTAAACTGTTGCGCCTGCTTCTCGAGTTCGGCCTCCATCCGGAGTGATTTTTTGCTCTCTTCCTCCAGCCCTTCGGCGATCGTGTCGACGCGCTGCTTCTCCTCCGACAGTATCTGGGCCAGGTCTTCGCTTCGCTTGCGTTCCTCGATGTACTTGATAATAATTTTCTTCCGTTCCGCCAGCAACAGCAGGACGATCTGTTTCTGGCGATTCTTTTCCGCCTCGAACTGCTCCTGAATCTTCTGCAGCTCAATCTCGACCACCTTGTGCTGTTCGCGCTCGTGATCGAGCTCCTGCCGCAGGCGCGACCGCTCGATCTCCAGCCCGTACGTAATGTCGTCACCCTGGGCCGTCGTGTGCTCGTGTTTGCGCCGTTCATCGTACAGCTCCTGCACCACGCGCTTGTGGCGCTCTTCGGCGTCCTTCAGCGCTTCGATCATTTTGGCCTGCGCCTGACGCTGCTGCATCACGAGCGTGGCCAGCGAATCCATCTGCTCGCGGACACCGCTCCGCTGGTCGTTCATCAGGCGCATCTCGTGCTCGGACTGGGCCGCCTGGATGGAGGACTGCCGGCTGGCAATGTTGCCGCTGGCCGCTAGCTGATCGCGAAACAGGGCCGCATGCGGGTCGTTCAGGTTGGCCACTTTGCTGTAGCGCGGTGCCGTCAGCAGATGCTTTATCTTTTCCGTCTTCAGCACCGCGATCACGACGTCCCGTGCCTGCAGTTCCCCCTCCAGGTAGCTGAGCAGCTTCAGTAGATCCGCTTTGCTGAAGTCGATCTTTGGATTTCGCTAAAACAAACGAGAACAAATCGAAACGGACGATAAATATGGGCGCCGTACTCAGGGCTACAAAAAGGGTTTTTGCTGTTTATTTTACGCGCAATGTTTGACCTCCTCTGCATTAAAAGGGATTGTTTTGTTGACCTAAAAATAGCTAACATGATAGATACGCCGACGATGAACGGAAATGGCAATCCTTTTAGTGTTCCCTTCCCGCCAGCTTCGGCTCCGATTACAGCGACGTCGGAAAAACCACCAAAGGCCGTAACCGGTTAATCGTCCTCACCCTTGGGGCCGGCATCGCCACGGAACACGCGCCGCGCATATCGCATGTTTACTGGGCAAGACAGGATGGGGCACGGATCATGTTCTTTTCACTCTTTACTGTCTTAAATTTGGCCGACCGACCTGCTCCGTCTCGCTCTCTCTCTCGCTCTCCTGAGTGAGCAATTTCCGCTTCCTTTCCCTCGCACACGCAGCAGCACAACCCGGAGCAGCGTTGACGGACGTGGAGCGTTGAAATATTGATTTTTTTCATTCCCATTTTCCCTAGCCGTCGCCGCCGGTGGAAAACCCGCGTACCATCCGAAATAGAGTGACAGAAACCGGGCGTTTCCTTGCTCCTCGGGCCAATACATTCTCTTTTCCCGTCCACCGAAAGGTTTCGGTTCCCGAACAGATTGCTCACCTTCAGCGTGTCGCTAGTTTGCTTGATGGCGGCCAGGTCGGCTTCGCTGAACTTGACCGTTCCCTTCGGTTTGTCCGGGGCGGCCGATTCCCCGTCACCGCTGGAGCTGGTGCCCACCTCGGCCATCGTTTGCCGACAGAGCCGTACCCGGGTTCCCAGTGTGCTGCCGTTCGCTGGACGCGGTTGGAAGCTGCGAATGTCGCAGCCACCGCCCGGTTCACTTTCGTGCGGAAGAAGAAAGAAGCGGGAAGGCCCCCGCTCGGTGGTCACCGGAGGTGCGGGCGGTTTGTTCGGGTCGCGGACACCCGATCCGGGTCGCTAAATCGCTAAACAAACACCGTCGTCCAGTAGGCGTTGCAGAACGATTACGAACGATCGATCGATCAGCACTTTGTCTCTCGCTCTCTCTCTCTCTCTCTCTCTCTTACACTCTGGAGTTCGCCTGGGATTCTACGATTCCGTGTGGTCACCGGAGGAAAACTTCGCACCCACAGATGGTAGCATAAAGCACGGAATCGAAACTGCACGCACGCCGACACAGGGCGCTGATTCTCCAGCTGGACACACTCTCGGCACGGACACCGACGCTGGCGTGTTTTTTGCTCAGCGCTTCTTCTTCGCTCGGCTCTCTCGCTGAAGGTCGCGGCGATGATGATTCGATTACCGCACCGCACTATTCATGCATTCTGCCGCTTGGCCATGAAAGACTTCACAGGACGAACAGTAGGCGGCTGCATCGTTACACAAGCAAACACACACACACACTGATGCGCTCACGAACTACGGGAAACAAATAGAAGAAAAGGTAAGCTGGAGGAACGGAAACACTTGCACAAACTGCTTTTCCGGCGCAAATAGGAAGAAGCCGTCATCGTCGAGTTTGCGAAGAGCACTTCAAACTAATTTATGCGCTCCTAATGCACCGTACCGAGAACACAGTCACACGAAAGATGATGAGGCAGGATGATGATATTCTCTGCTACGAATGTTTACCTTCTTTCTCTCGCGGACGCGTTCTGACATTCTGACAACTACTCACAAAGATTCTTTTGTTCGCATCTTAAGGAACTCCGGAAGCAACCAACCAATCTTCAGAAACCTTTAGAAACTTTGGAGCTTGATGTGCAAAAGATCTATAACCCTTTTCACGATATTAGGCGAACTTACCACGGCTACGCGTTCTTGCACTACATCACTACAAAATGCTCTTTCTTCGCTGTTCTCGCGATTGACCGAAACGATGCACTATGGGAAATTTAGGTTACACAGGCGGACATATTCTTTTCGACACAAGTTTTCAACGTTTTTGTTTTCTTTGCATGTGTTTTTGATTAACTTTAACATTTTATGTGTAATACACGCGTTCAAGTAAGTCAGTAATCTATTGTTTTGTATTATTATTCCTCGATAGCGGTTTGCCGTTGTTCGAAATCACCCAAACTTTTGATACAACCAGACTCTCACTTTGACAGCACGGGAGAGTTTCGTTAAATCTGAACCGGTAAACCGTTGTGAACCGGTTCACCGTTTGTCTGCTGTAAAATGTAAACAAGAAATTTACTGCTCTTCTTTATCAATTGCTAATTTCATGTTCTGTGCCAAAAGTTCAATGATTTCTTTTGAAGCCACAAGTGCTAGTTAGAGTCATTAGATATTCACAATTCACATTAGTCACTATGAGCACCGCTGGAGAAACAAGCGTGTAAGTTCGCGTAGAACATAAACCTTGCCTTGCGAATACATAATCCGTTGGTACTTTTTCTCCTCTACAGATCGCTAAGAATCCCGTTCCCCAGCAGGCGTCACGCGGAAATAGCGTTCGATGCGCTGCGAGTTGATAGCGAGCCACACCGTAGCTTCGTAGCGAAAACGATCAAACACGAGGGGGACAATTACCTGCTCCTGGAACTATCCGGCGAGCAGCCGAAAAACGTGCGCGTCGGACTGACCGCATTCTTGGAGTCGCTTATTCTGTGCTGCGAAACACTCGATCAGTTCGGTCCGCCCGTATCGGAGCAGTATCTGCACTACTAACAACGCAGCCGGAAGCAAAGGGCCATGCCGGAACATACGCCAGCTCCAACTCCCGGTCGTGCTATCTACGGATTCGCACTGTTTCTGCTCTTCAAAACACTCTTTGCCATGTACGTCGTATGGGCATTCGTTCCGACCGCAGTGTTCGATCATCTCGGTCTCGTCTATCTACCGGACAAATACTTTGCCCTCTTCATACCGATTGTGGCCCTCGTGGCCGTGACGCTGTTTGCCTTCCTAATCTATCCTTCGCTTGCGCTCGCCATGACACCGGACGCGAACGAACGAGAAACCATTACCGATGGGTACGCCATCGTTCGGTGCAAATATCTCTTCCCGGATGGCCAAAGCTGCAATCAGCGTGTCGACGATCCGTACGGTGCCGGGTGGAATGCTAAGCGACACTGCGAGAAGCACGCAACGCGCCTCAACGAGCAGCACCAGCAGCGGACGGTGCGTGTGGCCAACTTTTGCGATTGTCCCTACGAATCGCAATGTCTTCTGCGCAAAGATCCGGACTATCTGCCGTCGCTGCGAACCAAAGATCCCATACCGGCCGTCTGTGACCTTAGCCTAGCCAAAGTGAGCCGTGCCCTCTACCGACGGTACTAGACGGGGGGTGTACCGCGGAACACAGAAACGTTGTGAAGCGGGTGGTCCGTTAAAGATTTAAACAATCAGAATTTATTATTCAATCTTCATATTTATAGCTAGAAGGGAAAACGGAAGATAAAACGGTCTCCACTGTCCAACTCAGTCGTCCGTGTCGGTCTTTTTGTTTCGATTGCGATTCTTAACGTTGTGCGTTTCGTAGAAATTGCTGCCGATCTTCTTGCGCTTCGCCGCACGTTCGATCGCTCGCTTCTGTCTCGACGTAAGCTTCGCGGTCGGTTTGGAGGTAGTGGCCGTGGAGCTGCTAGGGCCCGGTTGCGGTTCCTCGGTCTCAGCGGGCGCCACTTTCTGTTTCTTTGAGCCATCGCCAACCTTTTCCCGGGCGGTGCGATGCACCACGCGACCCGCATCTTCGTCGTATTCGTCCTCCGAGTAGAAGTCACTGATACCGGATGAATCGCCATCGTCGGTGCCGCCGGCGGTCTTCTTGCGGTTGGCCTTCTTTGCATTGGCCTCGCTCTTTTTCTCCTCCTTCAGCTTCTCCAGCAACTCCAGGTCGATCTTGTCGATCTCGCGAACATCCTCGCTCTCGAACTCCAGGTTGACCTTGATCTTTCGGAAGTCCTGTATCTGGAACAGTTCACGGCCCTTCCGTACAGACTCGGAAAGCGTCGGTGTGGCCGTCACGCCCGAGTAGCTACTCTTCTGATCCGCGTCTTCGCCTTGCACCGTTTCGTTCGCTTGTTCCTCGCCGCCGGCCTCTGCCGTTTCGGTTGGCGGCCGTTCGGAGACCGACTTCGGTACCTCGAAGCCCTCCGGTGCCACGTAGAACGGCAGCCGCCCGCGTTGCCAATCGTTTAGTATCATTTTGGCCACGGTCTGCACATCTGGTTCGCCCTTCTTCAACAGTTTGCCCATTTTGCGTGCGATCTGCTCGAGAAAATCCACATGATCTTCCCACTCGGTTAGGCCGTACGTCTTGACCACGTACTCCTTGCGGATGCGCCGCAACACCTCCTCGATGTAGTCCTCCGGGTTGTTGACCAACTCGACGCGCACCACGGCCTTCAGCACCTTCTCCGTGTCGGTTTCGGCGGTCGGATACACGACCCCCGGGCAGTCGATCAGAAAGATGCGCTTCATCAGCGTAATGTACTGCCAAACCTTCGTTTCGCCGGCGATCGGGGCCACTTTGCACACCTTCTTGCTCCGCAGCGCGTTGATGACGGACGACTTGCCCACGTTCGGGTAACCGATGAATCCGACGCTAATCTGCTTTTTGTCCACATGCAGTTTCCCGATCTGGCGCAACAGATTGATCAGCGCACCCTTGCCAAATGGGTGCGTCAACGATGCGTGAAACGCGATCGTCGGATACTCTTTGCTCAGGAGCGCCACCCAGCGCTGCGTCACCCAGATCGGCACCAGGTCCACTTTGTTCAGAATGAAGAACAGATGCTTGTGCGGTTTCTCCTTGCGCAGAAACGTTTCGATGTACTTCGAACGCGTTCCCATCGGATCGCGCGCATCCAGCACCTGCAGCAAAACGTCCGCCGAATCGATCACCTTGTGGAGCTCGTTCCAGATGCGCTTGCTTTGGCCAGCGGCAAAGATGTACTCGCGCACCGCATCTCGCACGCCACCATCGTCCCGTTCCAAATCGTGATCTTTCGTCTCATCGTATCTGTCCGCCGACTCCTCGGCTGTCCGGGTGAGATCCTCCAGATCGCGAACCTTCAGCGAGGGGCGCTTCCGGAGCTTCTTCTTGCCGAACACCGTGTCGTAGCTCTCGGTGTCGAGCAAATGCACCCGCTGGTAGCGTGCCGTTTCGTTCAGCAGGGTGATGGGCAGATTGGTGGGCTTCATGATCACCTTGTACGGATCTTTGACCGCTTTGCCCATCTCGTCTTGGAACTTTTGCAGCGCTTTCTGCGAGATGACGCGCGAGTTGGCGAACCATTTCGGCGTCGGTTCAACGCGCGCCACCGTGCCACTGGCGACCCAACCCTGGAACGGGGCCGGCGTCAGGATCTTGCCATCGCGGTTGCGCTTGGCCTTGAAGTTCCGGTACATCTGCAGCCGCTTGATGGTTGCCTTCGTGCGCGGCTTGGCAACCCCTTTCAGCCCTTGCGCCGGCCGCTCCGGGTTCATCGAGTGTTTCGCCTTGTTCATCTGGGTCTTCCGGGGCGGCCCTGGCCGCGAACTTACTTTCGGCATCTTGATGTTGGATTATTTGGCCTTCTTGGAAACACGAAATTATGCCGCAAGACCACAACACGCGGCACAGAAAAGGATGTTTTGGTTTTTTGACACTTGGCTGCCGGGACGTTTTGACAGCTCCCGGAGCCCATCAGCTAGCATGTAACGAGTTTTGTCCACGAATTTTATGATTTTGAATACTTTTTTCACTTGATTCTGACGATAAGACGATAAGGTAAGAGTACTCTACACATATCGTTGATAGATATTATAGCACGTTACAAAAACTTATTGGTTTGTTTAAACAAGTGTCCACTGCATCAGCTAATGGGTCTCCAAGTTTTGACAGTTCTCCTTCCCCACTCTCCCTCCCCGTTTCGTGTTCGGGATTTTCGTAGGTTGACTCGGATTTGTTCGGGATTTGTTCGGGATTTTCACATTCATTCTTACCCAGTGAACATAATTGGCACTCATTGGTCACTCGGGCACTCAATTTTGTTCACTGAGCGTCATGTTGCATTGTGGGTAAATAGCGGACATAAAGCAACTCAAACAAGTTACTATTTATGTAAAAAGAAATTTTATCATGGAGGAAAACATTAACGACGATATCGCGATTGTTCATGTATTTAATCAAGTAGATAATATCGCTTTAAGTTTGGATGAAAAAAGGCTCATTAGTACTCTATCAAACGTTGCAATAATAGTTCAGGAGTAATAATTTGGATGGTAAAAATTCCCACAAACGCAATGGGTTAAGCTCATCGATCATTTCATATCCTTGTTCAAATTCATAAGGCATTAAATTAAAACATTTTAAATGTGTGCACCTATCCGATATAAATTCCCCACAGTGCGTTAGGAAAAAATCGCACGACGGATGAATTCGTGAGTTACTTTGCCCGTTACGGTTGGAAGAGCGAGAAAGGAACAAACATGTTCGAAGGAGCGAATGAAACGACACCACCCGGATTCTGCGGAATCGCGAGCTTGTGGGTCCGAGGGGGTAGGAACGAGGAGTGCCAGATGAATTGTGAGTTACCTTCGGGATGGTCGTAGGTTGACTCGGGATGGTCGTAGGTTGGCTCGGCTTTTTTCGGGATTGTCGTAGGTTGACTCGGGTGTCAGGTTTGAACATGGATGTTAGGTTCCGAGTGTCTTAGTTAGGTTCAGTTTCATAAAAACAACTTTCATAAAATTTTAAACAAAACAAAAAAACAACATTGGGCTCAAACTCAAAATCTCTATAACAACAAACAACCTGTTTACGTGTTCCGTCGTTCATAAATAGTAGCCGATATCGCGGCGTTCAGCGTTTCTTTTAAGTAGCGCACGTTGGAATTCGAACCATCTCCGGGCGGCAGCCGAAAGGCTTGACGGTGCGCAAGAATACCAAGTTTCAGTGGCAGTCTCTTCGACCAACTTTCTCCTTCGCCGCAATCATCCGACGTTTCGTGTGTACCGCCGAAAGTGTGCTGTGGCCGCGCAGAAGTTCGACTAATTGATGATTTCGTTTTTGAATTTTAAATTTGACTCTTTTACGCTTCTTTTTACGCTCCGCGATGACGCTTTCCACGCAGGCTCCACATGGTGATAGTGAAGAAGGACTTTGACTTGCTGTGGGGTCAATAGTTTCAATCTCGCAAAACGTGTCAGTGACGCAAATGCTGTAAAACAAAACGACCCAAGACCGTTGTTCTGACCGCAAACCCTCCGAAACGGCTCCTTAATCGATTGCCGTCTGGTCCGTTGGCCTGATTCGTGATTGTTTGCCTGTCCATCATCCTCACATACGGTGGTGTGAGCGGCATTTATTGTTGACCGTTATTTGTTTCAGTTTCGCTGATTCCGAAAGTGATAAGAGAAAGTGCTGTGTGCGATGTTTGCAAAATGAGGAAAAGATCAGTGGCCTACTGAGCATACGCACTCAGTCGAAACCTGCGATAAGGAGGGAAATTGTGTTTTTTTTTATACATGTGACGTGTTATGCTGCAGTGCCTACCAGCTGATACACACCTTTCTTCAGGCCTTCGAAATTGTGCTGTATGCGGTTTACTATTGATACTGTGTGTGGTCACTGTGAATACCGTTTGAAGCGCCACTGGCTGGCGGTTTCTCTCCACTTTTGGCGTGTTGATTGATCGATCGTGAAAAAGGCAGCGTGTGGTGAATTTTGCAGCAACGCAACGAAGAAGACCGTGAATCCATGGACGTTGCATTATTACCGAGCGAAGAAAAGAAAAACGCAAACAGCAAAGCCATGGCGCAGGCCGTAACAACGACCGACCAGTCCCGGAAGAATGTGGAGTTCATTATGAAAAATCTGTTCGCTGGAGGTTAGTTGAATTTTTGCACACCTGCTACTAACTCAGATTTTGAATAAAATAAATTTCAATAAATTTGCGAAACATCTTCAAATGGATACCAGATCTCTGAAGTTTGCATTCAAGTCATACTAACTACTTTTAAAATGAACACTACACTGTCCACGTGTTGCTCTCGAAAATCTAATATATTTCAAATATTTAACAAATGCCGTTAAATGTTTCGTTCAGATTCAGAAAACATGTTTTTTAACACTCACTTCACACACTCATCGTCCATTTGACGCTGCTTACCACGCGAGTTGCATACCAAATTGGACATAGTAGCCGTCGTTTATTTGACTTTACGCACCTTTACGCGTCAACTATGATTTAAGTGCGTATGACCTTAACGACCCATTACAGAGCGGCCTATGGAAGAGATGAAAGAAGCTTCATGCCTTAAATCTCTCAAACGGCGACCCGTGGCCTTCCGTCACGCCTCGAGGAAATGTCGCGTTTTTTGCCACTTTCATTTTCAGCTTGGGTTTTTACTTCGAGGGGGTTTGGGTCTGTTGATAGCCTCTATAAAAAAATGTGGAATGGACCGCGACCGCATAGCAAGTTGATGTTTTCATTGTGCTTCTGTGACTCCCGGAATCGATTCCGTTCCATAGAGTTGATATTGTCTGTTAAGATGTCAGTCACGTTGCAATAGAGCCCAATTGGCGATAGAATTTGTATTTAAATTTGAATAAGCTTTTAAACAAACATACATTCTTGCTACAACAACAAACAACAACAAATACAACATACAACAAACAACATTCTTGCTTCAGTCCTTTTTTTCCTATTTGACGTTCGCAAAGTAAATGCAAATAAAGTCATCCATCGACTGTTAAGACACATGATGGTGCAACAGTGGGATATGTGCACATCAAGACCAATGGAATCGATTGAGCAAACACCACCGGCCACAGCTGCAGTATGAGTAGTAATCATCCGTCATCATCCGTTCGTTTCAGGTGTGGCCGGAATGTGTTCGAAGACGGCCGTGGCCCCACTCGACCGGATTAAGATCCTGCTGCAGGCACACTCGATCCACTACAAACATCTGGGAGTGTTCAGTGGGCTGCAGCACATCGTGAAGAAAGAGTCCTTCTTTGCCCTCTACAAGGGCAACGGTGCACAGATGGTACGGATATTTCCGTACGCTGCCACCCAATTTACCGCCTTTGAGATGTACAAAAAGGTAGGTCCCGATTTGCTTTGATAAGCGTGCCTTTCATGGTCAGCACTTCTGAGGCAATGAGGTCTTAAAACGGCAAAATGTCTTAGAAACTTCCACTATTCTCCCTAATCTTTATCACAGTACCTCGGAAGGGTGCTTGGCCCGAACTTGCCGATCAAGCACGCGGATAAGTTTATCGCCGGAGCATCGGCTGGTGTAACGGCCGTCACTTTAACGTACCCGCTCGACACGATACGAGCCCGGCTTGCATTTCAGGTGACCGGAGAACACCGGTACAACGGGATTGTACACACAGCTTTAACCATCTTCAGAACGGTACGTAATCCTGTTTTCCTTAAAAACCATGTCGCTTGCCAATATGAATATTAATTAGACACGAAGTCGTTCTATTTGTTAGCATGCAATTTATGGCTTTGTTTTTAAATTCGAAATGAATAAATATGTCGATAGCGATATCTATTTTGCATAATTAAACTAATCGTAAATTTTGGTATCTCCATCGGTGCAGGAAGGTGGAGTTCGCGCCCTGTACCGCGGCTTTGTGCCCACGCTGATGGGGATGGTGCCGTACGCCGGATTTTCGTTCTACTGTTTCGAGATGCTAAAGTTTGTCTGCATGAAGTACGCACCGGGAGTGACGTGTAAGAAGTGTGATCGAAACACCGGTAAGTGATCAATCGTAACGGCCAATGTATCGACGGTTCCGTGGCTAATGTGTCCTCGGTGCACCCGACCTTCTATTGCGCAGGCGGGCTGGTCCTTTGCGTGCCGGCCAAGCTCCTGTGCGGAGGATTCGCCGGGGCCGTGGCACAGTCGTTCTCCTACCCGCTGGACGTGACCCGACGGCGGATGCAGCTGGCCATGATGAACCCGGAGACGGCGAAATTCGGGTAAGCAGCGAACCTCCGCAGTGGCCACATCATCACTCGCTTTTATCGCACTACTCGCGCTCCGTTGGCACTCCCATTCACGTGCTGGCCGTGGCCCGGCGATGACGTTCGCCATGCGGAAAAAAGACTAAAAATAGTCGAAAAGGGAAACCTCTGCCAGAAAGGGACACTCCGCAAACAAAGGGGTGCCGTGGACCGCTGGCCGCTCAAGTGGGTCGCTAAAATATGTGCCTTCTTCAATCGATCTCTTCCGCTCTTGGCCGTGTCGGTGTTGACGGAGCATATTTGCATATTCGCGATTGCATAACCAGGCGGGCCTGCGGTCTGCGGGCTACACAATGCCGCCTCTCTGAACGACGTGACGCATTGATTCGTTGTCTCCCCTCACGGAACCACGTGTTGGCAACCGCGTCATAAAAAAGAGCGTGTTTTAAAATTTACAAATTTCACCCTCAACAAACCCACCGTCGCGCGGGCGCTCCGTGTAGCTCTGGAGCGGTGGAATGTCGTTTCGAGGTTAGCCGGTCAAGACACGGTTTGCCCGCGACGCGCTTGGGATGATAAACTTTCCCATCGCGTATCACCGATCATCGGTCGGTCGGTCGGTGGCGGTGACGGTCACCGGGCTCCGAGAGGGCCGGTTCGCCAGCGTGGCATTCGCGCGAGTGGCCAACACACCGTCGGAGACTTGTCATTTTGGGCATTGTGTAATGCGCTGATGAAATCTTTCCCAAACACAGCGCGGGGCTCATAACGCGGCCGCGGGCAGTGCGGTGGATGCCGGCGGTGTTTTGCCACCAGTTCGTTCGGGCGGCAACCGGTTTGGCTGTTTTATTTTGGACTTTCTTGTCCGCTCGGAAGCGTTGTCGCGTTTTCATCCGGGTTCTCCCGAAGGTGCCCGCCTCCGGCAAACAATGACAGATGTGCTGCATTTTGATTTCCTGGTTCCGAGCGTCTTGGACGGCTGATAAGATTTTATTAGAATGGCACGCAGTGTCCGGGCAGGTTGTGTCGTACTTTGCCTTTGATTCCGAAATCGAGATGGGACCTTGGCGAATAACAGAATTGAATTGATTCTGGTCATTAGCAGGCCCGTAAAGTCCAATACGCACCAAAGTTCCCACCAGGAAGTTTGCCACGCAGCCGGCTAAACCCTTTACGGAACACGGCAATTAACGGCACG
The DNA here is from genome assembly GCF_943734635.1 of Anopheles cruzii. NCBI lineage: Eukaryota > Metazoa > Arthropoda > Insecta > Diptera > Culicidae > Anopheles > Anopheles cruzii. Next base: position 374,351 of record NC_069144.1, read on the forward strand.
GCACGACGTTCACGTGAAGCGAAATTCATCGCTTCTTCTGCGATGGTAGTGTGCCTTCCTCGAGCGCGCGCGCGAATGCCGGCCACCCTGCGGGGAGATTGAAACATAATCTGTACGCGAACGTCATCAGACCTCGGCAAAACATTGATGTAATTAATCCTAACCGACGGAGCGCGTTTTTCGCTTGTGGCCATTGTTTGTCGGCGGTCGTCGGCCTTTCTTATTGTGCGGGGTCTCTACGGTTTCTTTCACTTTCGTTACTAACTATTTGTGTTTTATCTTCTTCCTTCATGACTCTTTCGCTCGCTTGCAATTCGGCATGGAAAAAAACGAATTCCACTGACGTTAATGGTGATGGTTTCGCTGGGTTTTGTGGTTTCCCGTGGTGGCTCTGTGGTCATAAAAATCGAAAATGATCGTTAAACACACCTGCGCGCGAATCGGCCCTCTCTCTCTCTCTCGTCGGGCTGGCTCGGGCCCTCCATCGGTGGCCATCCATTCATCGCGGGACTCAACTGTAATTACTTCGCATCGGTGACTCGCTGGCCGGACAACAAAATCACGAAACACAACTTACACCGGGTCGTTACATCGATTGTGGCCGGCACCCGTTGAGCATAACTCGCAAAACGATCGTCCGGGTCCGGGGTGCTGTACTTTGTCTCCCTTCCCGTGTGTGTGTGTGTGTTTGTGTGGCCGATTGGGTAACGCAACAATCGACCGACCACGACAACAACGACGACGACAACGGCACGGCGATGGAATTCCGGGTGGTGGTTTGTTTGTGATGTCCAATAACCAATAACCTGTAACTTTGGCGCTTCGGTTCAACGACGTCGGCCGGGGGCGCGATGATGATGACACGACTCTGTCTACAACACACACTGTACATAACAACACTGCACTGCCCTATTGCACACTAATTTGCGAACGTGGCGAAACGAACCGATCGCCGCTACAACGTATGCGGCGCGATCGATGCAAATACAGGAGGTGGGTATTCGCGAGATGTGTGCCAGCTTACATTCCATCCACGTGCGTGCGCTTTTCACTTCGTCTTCGGCGGCGAACCGGCCATCTGTTTGCACGATCTTCGCCCATCGATGGCTGATTGAATAATTTATGCACGATCTTCGCCATTTAGATCTTAGTTTGCTGATCGATACGATAGCGATACGGCGACTGGCGACGGGCCGGCCGGACGGACGGACGGACTGCTTAATCATATGGGTGGCTTTCTGTTTCAATCGTCGGCACGACAAAGGCGTAGTTCGCGTAGTTAGTATGTCTATACTTCCATCTCAAGTCCCAACCCATCTGAAAAAGTCCTGCATGAGCGGCATCGCCTGTCACAGCGCAGAGATCGATCCGGCTTTTATCGGACCATCAGACCCCATATAAAACCTTTAGCCTCTCTCACCGGTCAAGGGTGGGTTCTAATGTCACACGGAATGCCACGGAAACGGGTTTCCGTGAAGGTGAACTGCGAACATTGCGACCTCTGCGCTACTTTTCCCTGGTTAATTGTATTCAGATTCAGTGAAAAGGCTACCCAATCTGTTTTCGGGTCATTTCATAATGATACCAAAACACCGTTAGAAGCGCGCCGCGATTTCTAACACGAATTTAAATGAGCATAGATAAAGGTTTGGTTTGCGTTGCTAAAGCTCGACAACATATCGGTTCACTGTTTATATTTAACCCACATTAGATGAACACAGTTTTAATTTATGCCAAAAAAATGTGTTAATTTTTGACTATTTTACCCAACAAACTAAAGGAGCACGTTCGCTGAAGACATTAATAGTCGTTCGTTGACGTCCAAAGTTCATACAAACGATAGATTCATAGATTCAGAGATGCCTCCTTGACTAATCCAAGTAACCAATTCTCAACTTTTATGACGCAATTGACTAATCACTGACACTAAATGTTCATAAAAACCCAACACCCAACTTGCTAATTAACATGCTTATGCCCGACCGGCGGTGACTTCAGTCCATTATCGCTTTATCTAATTGATCCATTTTTTTTTCAGTATATTCTAATTAGCACTTTCTTGGTGTCGATTAAACTGGCCATTCGTTACCCTTTATTAATACCGGTTTTTGATTGTCCGATAATCTGCTTTTTCAGCATGGGTATGTGGAAAACGTTATCCATCATCTACAACGAGAACGGCATCATCCGGGGCCTGTACCGAGGGATGTCGATCAACTATCTACGCGCCATTCCCATGGTGGCCGTATCCTTTTCGACCTACGAAGTGCTGAAGCAAGCGCTCAAGCTGGACACGGGCATGAAAATATAACCTGGGCCCAAGTGCGCACCATCATCACCACCACAACCTTACCAGCTTACCTCCCCGGGGGGACTGCAGCCCCTCCGGCCTGCAGACCGACTGCTGATGGCCCCGACTCATAATCAACGCCAGTGGCCAGTGAGGCGCGCTCGAGGAGACGATGTTTTAATGCTTTCTTTTTTATGTTTCCAACACTGTTAGATTGTTCGTTTCATTGTGCACCGAGATTTGACCGTTCTTGCTTAGGGAACCGATACGATATGCAAGCCGAAGATCAATGGGGCTTCCAATATACTTATTTATTTGTGTTAACACCAGTTCGCCGCCATTCGGTACGTCAGTGATGTATGAATGAACGACGTGGTGCAATTGGCATTCTTCATTAAGAAATCGAACAAAATTCGGGCTTCTGATAAGATAACGATCTGGTTTCGTGTCGTGCTTTTCATGTTTGTACTTAAAACTAGCAGAAAGATCACCCGTGGCAGCTTGTTGAGTAGGGAACGATTGACCTTTCATTGACCTTTATTCAGTTGATAAACGGTTTTATGAGGATCCGAAGCGCAGAAGCAATGGAGAGCCGTTACTTTTTTCTTGCCAAGCAGATTGCCTGCGTGGACCGGAATATGGAGGTTGTAGAATTAGCAGCATACTACTCTTAAGGCCCGACAAATGACAATTAGATAAAGACTGTGCGATTTTTATCACTATCACTACGTTCTAGGCATCGCGTAGCGGCACTGTTAGGCTGCAAGCATTTTCTTTCTTAAAGGACCTACTTAAGACTACTACACCACTTATGTTGAGGGCTGGGAACGAGTGAATAAAGAGAGAATATATCATTTTGTTAATACGTTTCGAAGCAAGCTTTTCTTTTCGGGGACTGTTACAGTTTACAAGCGTGTTGTGTTGCTGCGGTAAATAAATGTCCATCTCGGTATTCTTTATTGTATGTTTCAATAGTATTGTTACACTGTTTACGGGTATACGCGGGTACACGGATTAGGGTATGGCGCGCGCATCAGGCGCTACGCATGGTTACCAAATAGATGTCGAAAGATAGCTGCAGGTTCTTACAGGCTAACACATTGTTCAACAATCATATTTTTATCGGTTCTTCCTTCAAAGTCACGAGTCTACATCATAAGAATATCGGATCAAGCGGGCTCCTTTTGCTGGATTAGTGCGTAATGTTGGGGGATGCTCCGGAGGCATCTCTCTTCCGGTCTTGGTTGACGGGATTTGTTTCAAACACTTGTAACTATTTTACAATATACTGTGTTATTGGTGGGTTACAGTGCTTTAGATTGGGGGCATTATTCTCCATCGGCAATCGCGGTCAACAAAAGCGGATAGTTTCGGGTTGCTTTGGTAGAACAGTGTGTGCGCAGTCAGAACTCGGGTTTGACTAGATTTTAGTGTGTATGATCTAGTTGATCGTTGATCGTCTCCACTGGGCTGGGTGTTGGTAAAAAACAATGGGCGTGTTTGGAAGTTGTCACGTTGTACAACACAACACACCATGCTTAGATTGTCGCAAAAGCTGCCAAGCAACAAAACCTACGAAAAGGCATCATTAGGTACATTACTGCAATTATCATACGTGAAGTTTAAGGTAAAATTATGCTGAGGCACGATCGACTGTAGTGAAAAAAATAACTGGCAAAATACTGCTAAGGAAAAGGATAATTCGAGAAGAATTTGTTAATGAGGAACATTCGCTCAACGGCGAATGCTCCTAATTTTTTCTCATTCGCACCAGTTTAAACACTTATACACTAGGGAGACAGAGAGAGAAAGAGTTCTTTAGCACTACACGCAGGTTACACTGAGAACGGCATTGACCCAATGAATGGGACTCTGGGTATATCCTCTAAACGACTAGATAGTTGACAACCGTACATAACAAATCGTGTGTCCTGTGCTGGCTGGACCACGGTTCGGTCCGTCGAAACCTGCCTCCTAAACCTTTCTGTATTGTTTCGAAAGCTCTCTCACACACACACACACATACACACACATACTCACACAGCGATTAACAACAACAGTAGAACTCTGCGGAAGAGGGTCCACACTACAAAGGATCTACATACACCGATATCAAAAATAAGTTGCGCCTTTCGTTCGATCCGAACGACGGTGTCTCGAGGGACCAACCCCTCGCGACTTCCTCTGTCCCAGTTCTACTCTACGGGGATAGTAGTTGGCTAACGAATAGCTACATCCACAATGAGCTTCTTCTTGCTGACAACCGGCTGCTACAATCCTGTTCCTCTGTGTGACCAGCGCCTCGCGAATTATGTCCAATCGCCAACCTTGAGTTCTAACCAAATCCTTCTCCGTCTGTCTAAACATTCCGGTTTTCAAGTGGATGGTTCCTACCCAACCAAAGTGCAGCGCCCTTACTTTAAGTGGTTTTGTCTTCCTTTTCGCAGACCAGTCAAAAATCGACAAATCCTTTGCGTTAGCCATCAATCACACGCGCCCCTATCCCTGTATCACACAGCGTTCACTTCCACGATCAACGGCACCACCATTTGTCATCATTTAGCCTTAAAGCTCGACGACGCTGGTGGCAAATTTATGAATTCCACGCCATGACGACCTTTTTGAACGGCACAAAGATACCGTGCAGTGGCTCACTGAAACGGGAGTGGCAGAGGAATTACTGGTCCGTTCTCAACTCATGCGTCCGGCGCTACTTACCACTCGAAGAAGCGTTTCCCATCGATGGTACCGTCACACTCGCCCATACTGTTTGGAAGCTGCAGCCCGACGAAACTGTCCTCGGAATCGGCACCGGCCAGCGGGCCGATATACCGGACGCGGCCCACCACGATGCGCCCCGATCGTGAAATAACCTTGGCCAGGTGGCCCGGCTTCAGACATTTGGCCGTTTTGGGCAAAAATGGCAGCGCGTGCTTTGAAGGGATGAAATCTACGGGAAACCATTGATTAGACCAATGGGAACTGGGGACTTCGACGCCAAAAGGTTTACCTCTTTGTATGTCATTCTCGGAACAGCGGCGATGTTTGGCCGTCGGATGATGAGGATGTCCCGCGTGGCCGTGCATCACGCTGTGCGACAAACCCGCCGGAGTCGTAGGAACCGGTGTCGGTGGTTGGCCCCCGCCATCGAGGGAATCCTCCATCAGCAGCATGTTGCCACCTTCCAGCGAGCGGCGCAAAAACTCTTCAGCCTCCTCCAGCAAACTGTCCGTCGAGCCACCGGAATCGCCGTGGATGCGGTACAGCGACGGTCCACCGTACCGCCGCGGACAGTTGCAGTCATGCCGTAGATCGGGCAACGAACCGCGAATCTTGTGTATCAACGGTTGGTCCTGAAACGTGACCCGTGGCGTGTAGTGCATGCTCTCCGACGGGCGCAGGGCCGTGTTCTGGTGGTTCTGGCGACAGATGGCGCACCGCATCGACGGGACACTCCGGGACCGGTGGTGCTTGCTGAGCGTCGAGTACCGCGAACTGGCCGAGTAGCTTTTGCACGAGTCGAACGAATCGCCCCGGTTGGTCCAGAAGGCGTCCGTCTGGGTCGTTTGCGTGGCGATGCTGCTCTCGTTGACCGTCCACTGCGAGACGCCGGGCGAGGTCATGCTGAAGCTGGGTGGAATCCTGCGACCGGTAAGAAAGTGGAACATTCGTGTTAGATCTGAAAGCTTGGAAGAAAGCCAACGGTATGAGCTGAGGTCAATGCAACCACAGGACTTATTGATTTATTTTGTTGATGCAGTGTGCAAACAAACCAAAGCATAATTACTGAAAATAATCTACATACTGCTAAACGCAATGGAAAAAGAAGGATTTACGAAAGCATAGATAAAATTAAATTCCGTTCAGGCTTCACAGGAGTCCGTGAGACCGTCATCCAATTCTTGAACCCAATTCTTTGAAAAGTAAATATGAAACAATAAATATCTCTATACTACACTCAGCGTTAATTTCGGAACGATGGATGCATTTGAAAACCGAACCGATTCACGAAGAGGGAATCCGATGGCGATGCATAGCCTGCTGATGAACTATACCGTTTCAAAGTACATAGTTTTGAGGAATCGGAACACGTCCAAAACTTGTTGACACTTTCGCCAGATTGACGTCAAAATGGGTCCAAAATGGACCAGAAAATTTAATATGTTGCTTCCATCAAAATGTTTTCGAAACGGTGACGATTTTTAATACTATTTTGAGAAAGAAAACAAATTGCGATCCTATCAAATGATAAACATTTTTCCACCCGATTGGTATGCACCGTGCGCCCCAAATGGAATGGAAAACAATATCCGAACGAAATGAACGAAGGATTGTGAAGGACAAAAAACAGCACGACAAATGGTTGTTTTCGACGGAGTTAAAATGAAACATCCAATGGGCGCGGGCGGGTGTGTGGGTTTTTGCCTCTAGCACACTGGCAGCATGGCGTCTCCATCGGGCTGCCGTCTAGTCGGTTTTATGTCTTCAGTCTGGCAGTAAGAATCCCCTGTCTCTTTGTTCGGCGTTTGTTTGTCAGCTGAGTGTCGCATGATGGCGATTGATATGTCCTAGTCCTAGCGTAGTACCCTTTGGTGGCTTCCGGTGTTCGTAGAAGGTTTCCTTTGCAGTAGTTGGGCGACCGGTTCGGGTCGCCGTTCTCGTCCTGCTGATGCTGGCAGAGATGATCGGCCGATCGGGACAGCTCCGGGACCATGCTGGTGAAGTTAATATCACTCAGCAGCACACGGCGTGCCTCCTGCGTTTTGTCCGACGGTCTGCCGCGGCGTGAAATGAGCAAAAGATCAAAAGATGCATTCACCACGAGGCTCACACGGCCCATCAAGGACATTGCCAGGGAAAGGAGGGCCCGCACTGTGAAGGACCTACTTAATGGCTGTGGGACGTGGGATGGTGCCAGTGTGTTAGTGTGTTTGTTTGTGTGTTGATGGGAGCATATTGAAGGCGACACAACAATTGGCTGGAAAAGCCGCGCCCGACCGCCAGTGGCAGTAAGGGACCGCAGGACGTTAAATTTACATCAATTAAGATTTTAAAGCTTGGTTCCGCCAAGATAGTGCTCGCCGAAGAAGGGCACGTTCGCCGGGTTTACCACGAAGTGCCACGAAGATGATCTGAGACAATGCCCGGGCCGCCCGGGTTTGGTTTTTTGTCCACGCGAAGCGATCCAAGAAATGGGGTTTAGTCACGCTACACGGCACCGCGTTCGTTGGCGAAGGAGAAAGGACCCGGTTCGATGGAACCGGAAGCTCGATGATAATTCACTTTACACTCGCGCAGTTTAGCGGCGGCAACAAGCAACGTGTGCAGCACTTCCGGGATGACAATTGAAAAGTGCCGTCGCAGCGGCATTAAGGACCGAAGGGGTTCTTGCATGTTCGTCCGAAGCGCGACGATCCGATGCTCTACTCCGGAAGTGTCCGGAACCCATCCGGATGGTTTGTCCTCATAACACATTGTAGAAAGGATATCTTTGTAACAAAAGTGTTGAGGACCATAATTGATTGATAAAAAAAATAGGAGACGGAGATACTTTGAGACACATCCTGTCGGATTTATCTCTTTGTTTGGTAAAACTTTCCACGTACGCTTTTCGGCGCAGCGACCAACCGACCACCCCGCTGTGGAAGCCATAACATTTGGCTTTCCAACTTTGGGATGTGAAAACTTCCCGGGACTTAGCCCGTGACTTCGACGAACGCTTTTAAAATAATTATCTCATAACTTCTGACACCCCGGATTACGATCTGGGGCGGTGGTGCCGGAGGACACGGTTCACCAAACCGCCATCGACACCAGCATGTGGACGGAACCGGATTCGACATGTAGTCCTATGACCTTTCCAGCGGAACTCGCATGTTTTGAAGCTGCAAACTGAACCGACCAAAGCTACATGGTTCGCATTGAGTGGCGAGCAACTCGAGTGGCGCGCGCGCCCGTTAGGAGCCACAGAACCGTGCGAAATTAGCTGGCAAGTGCGTATTTTTCGAGAACCAATCCTGGGGGAACCGACCGAGCGTGGTCTCATTTGTTGGATTCGTATTCGTTCCACACGAGTTCGTCCTACGGAATGAAAGGCAGTGGCAGCACGACGAATGGAGAATTCTTCCAATTACCATTCCTGCGTGGATTATGGTCCTGGGCAAAATTATGGGCCCAGATCCCTACGGCAATGTCTGCCACCTCACAACCATAATGCCAACGCCTCCGTTAATGCCGGGCGTCAAGACACGGTCGTTTCAGGAAAATGCCATCTACGAGCAACTAGGACACGGCTGCCAAATGGGACTCCCACCTTTTAATTTGGAAGGAATGCAAGATGAGCCTTCCGAGCCCGGTCCGATAACGAACTGATAAGGCTCTTTAAAGCGTGTGAAACGTCGTTCAACAAGCTTTAAGACTATCCTGTACGAGCTTTAAAATGAATCGTGAGTTCCAGAAAAAGGCTTCGGATTGAAGCTTTTAAACGTGCCGCACACATATTTCCGTATCATTTCCAAGTCATTTCTGTAACGGTTGAAAATTACACAGCAGAAGGAAAGATTGAAAAACGACAAATGGAAAAATATTCTCGGAAACGAAATCCTTAACTGCGGTTGACATTTAGCTGCGCCCCGCGAAGCATTCCCGGGAACCGGGTTTCGTCTGTGTTCCATTTGGGTTTCGATCTGGAGAGAAGTAAATCAAGTTACGACAAGAAAAAGAATCGTTCAAATTTATGGACGTCGCCAGATTGCGCTGCTGGCGTCGGTGGAATGATTGGCAAGATGAAAATGAATGCTTCTGCTTCTTGATCCGCAAAATGGCCCCCGCGCCCTTCATGGAACACCCGCTTTGACGCCTGATGTCCGCCTTAAAAACGGCGAAACCCGTTGTTTGTTTTCCTTCATCCGCCAAAAAAGGGATAGTTTTTCTTCGTCTGCACTATCGATCTCGTGGCCGTGGTACGAGCGAAGGGCAAACAGAGCTCGATTTCAGCTCGCAGTCTCGGAGCCATCGGGGCGCCACACATCGGCGAAAAATGGATCAAATCATTGCAAATCCTGCTCACATTACTCAGTCAACCCCTCGGGGACCCAGTGGGCCAACCTACAGCAATGAACCACGATTTGCAGAAGCAATATTGAGAAGGCTTAACGCTCGATATCCCATCTTGTAATCCAGTTTGAGTAGACACACACGCAGATTTGATCTCGAAAAACAGATGATAATGGAACCATGGGGCGCATTGGCGGTTATGGCCCGTGGAATCGGCCGCGATAGGGGAAAGAAACTTTCAATGGTAAACAACAGTTGCGAGACCTTTACAAATTCCACGAACCTAAGAATATTTTAGCCGTTTACTTAATTTGCTTTTAAAATATTTAACAATCGGTGCGTTCAATTTTCAGTCGGCCAGGCCCCACACTGAACCAACATCGACCTACGATGTGTGTGTCGACTGAAACCCCACGATTACCTACGCATCTCACGGCTGTAGACCAATGGAGTAACAGAAAGTAACTCAATCTTATGTTTTGATGAGCTTGACGTGTATCATTAAACGATAAAGAACCCGGCACAAGTCGGAACACGGACCAAAACCTGGATCGGATTTCGACGCTGTTTGTTGAGCCGTGCACTTGAGCACGAGGAGGAACCAATAGAGCTCCGCTGCCGAATTGTAACCATATGTAAGCGTGTGAGTGTGTGTTCAAGAGTGTGTGCAGAGTGGTCAGAGTAAAGTGTTGGCACTGGGAAGTGGTTAGTGGCGAAACCACAACACACTGTTAACGAACGGGACAAAAGGTTAGGTTGGGTCCACAGGAACTGCACGAAATCGAATAATAACTCTCGCTGGGACCTCCGGGCCCACCCTCGGGGGGGTTGCTTACCTGAGCGGGAATTTACCTTTCCCACCGGGCGGCGGTGGGACGAACTTCGACGGCAGTGTATAGAGCCCCGGGACGTACTCCGAGCCGGCGAGGTGCGTCTCGGAGCGCCACTGCTGGGCCGCCACGGCCGAGATGTCGGTCTGGGCGGCCCGCGACCGTTTCACCTCGTCCCCGGACGCACCCTTCACGCCACTGTCCGCCGCGATGACGGTGCGGAGCGTTTTGCCCGGCGGCAGATACTGGTGCGGCGAGTAGGTTCTCGGCGAGCGCGAAAACTTTACCGCCAGCGGACTCCGGTTGGTCGCTCCCGAAGGTTGCACACGGCTAGTCGGGTGAATGATAGGTCTGAGGCGAGTAATAAGGACCGCTTCAGCACAAACCAATTTCCCATCGGTCTCGTGTCCGCCCAGCCCTAAGACTTACCGGTAGGCCGGTGGATTGGGGCACGTGTTCCGGCGGCCCATCTCCAGAATGTTTTCCTCGGTGATGCCACACTTCGAGATGTCCGTCTCGATCAGTACGTTGTAGTTGGTCCAGCGACGCCCCAGGGCCCCGGCAGCCATCAGCGAGCTCGGTCCGCCGATGTCGAAGCTGTCGTCTTGGCGCAGCGGCGTGGAACTACCGTCCGCTCCTTCCTTCTCCAGGCTCGAAGACTTTGTGCTAAAGTCCAGGCTTTTCTTCATATTCTCCAGACTCAGCGAATCCTGGCTCTCCAGACTTTTGCCCTTCTCCAGCCCGTCGTAGCCACCGTCCGGTGGTTCACTGTCGCTGCGCTCGAGGGAACCGCCGATCCGATCCTGGTCCGAGCCCATCTCGGCGAAGCTCACCAGCACCGGTGTGCCCGATTGGCCCGCTTCGTGCCACGGCTCGTAGTCCGATATCGACACCAGGTCCTCCTGCGTGATGTCTTTAGCGTTGTCGTCCGACGAAAAGATCAGCTCGATGTCGTCAACCTCTTCCTGGTTCTCGGAGTCGCTTTTCTTCACCTTACGCCGCTGGTCCGACAGATCGGACACCGTATAGCTGCCGGTCACGGGTCGACCGTGGACCCCTTCTCCTTCCTCTCCATCGGTGGCCGGTGGCGGCAGGTCCTCGGCAAACACCGAGTTGTCGCCCTCGGAAATGGAAGCATTCGACTGCCGGTCGACGTCAATGTGCAGGTTCTCCGACGAAACCTGTGTCACGCCCATTGGGTCCGAACTTTTCCGCACACTCAGCTGATCCTCGGTGGTCACGCTAACGTACAGGTTGCCTTCGCCCTTCCCGACCACTTCCTCGCGCACGGTGACGTCATCCTCCCCGAGATCTGCCCGCTCGGCCAAGGTTTTCTCATCGTCCTCATCGGGCGTGCGATCCACCGAGTCTTCGCCTTCCTGGGACTCAACTATTTCTGGTTCTGGTTCTCTTGTGTCCTTCGCGTCCGAAGATTCGCCCTCGGAGCTGCTCCCGTCAATGTTGATATTGGACGACACCTTAATCTTGACGTCGATGCGCGATGCCATTGCCGAGTGCGTGCCCGTGCCGGGGTGCGATACGATGTGTATGTCGGGAACTACGGATACCTTCTGCTGGTGGGTCGTGTTGGCATCCTTCGTGGACGATTGCTTCGAGCGACCCGTGTCGGGGGCAGGTTTCGGTTCCCTCCCGTTGTCCTCCTCGTTGGTTGGCGGTGGAGATGAACTGTCTTCGGGGGGCGGTGGTTGCGGTTTCGTCTTACGTTTCTTTAATCTTTTGCATTTTATGTCGGCCCCAAGTGCAGCTTCCGTAGCTGCGTCCGTATTCGTATTGAAAGTGGCCTGTGGTGGGACAATCGATGTCAAAGGAGTTTCGCGATGCCAACCACGGTTTGTCGGGTCACTGTTCTCGAGAGGCTTAACGGGCGCAGCCTGCCGCAGCCCCTGTTCCACCGTGTCCCGAACGGTGATCTGCTGGCGCAGCTGGTCCACTTCCCGGCGAGATTCCTCTAGAGCTGTCCGCAGCGAGACGACGGTCTCGTGGAGCGCCCTCACTGTGTCGAACGGTCGCACATAGGACTGGAGTGACGAGCTGGAGTCACTGTACGGGCAGTACGAGACCCGGCCATACTGTCCGGCTCGTTCCATCGGGACGCCGTTGCGCGGGGAAACGTGTGCTGCAATTCCTGACTCATGACGATCGAAGGACTGTTGAGAGCTGAAAAAAACAAGTAAAGAAAAGAAATAAATATCGTTTTATTGAATTAAATCGAATCAAAAGTAGCAAGTAGTGTAACCGGTTTAAAATAGATCCTTAACCGGTTCAGAACCTGTTCGAGCAGTTATTAACCCGTTCGATAGCCGATTCAAACAGGAGGCCCTGAACTTCTCGATTCTTTAGCATCTTTTAGATCTCCAGCAAATGTCATATTTACCAACATATTTTTTAAAATTGTTTAAACTAAAATATTTCATCGATAAACCGGCTTTTTCAAATTTCCTTAGAAATTGTAGTCTGTGATTTAAATGTGATACGATTCTATGCCGTGAGTGATATCAAGCCCAATTCAAGGCAAATTCGACTTTGCCAAGGCGGAACAGCAGAAACATTGAAATTCGCCGGCCGTTTAGCGAATGGTGCTGAGCATAATTGACAAAACATAAACATCCTTTCAGAAAACCGCTTTACCTTGATGTCGTTTAGCAGAGGAAATAGAGACCCAAATGTTCCACTGATGGTCTTGCAAAAGAGACACAATTGGCCGGAATCGCCTCCGGGGAAGTTTCGGCGTGCCCATAAAAACAAGCCAGACAATGAATGATAATGGATGTAACAATAATTGATGAAGCCGCACGTCGGGATCGTTCCTACTTCCGGCGGATAGCCCGCGAACATTCATAGTGGTTGCTCAAAAATTAATTTTCGGCCGTCTTCGTGCTGAGGAGAGCGGCTTAAGGTATCATCCCACACGGAGCGACGAAGCGACCCAGTCTGTCGGTGAAAATCGAGAATTTTCTTACGATATCCGGCAAAATAAGCCTCGGGCCTCGGCGGGGACCACTGACGACGTCGACCGAGAGCGACTTCATGCGCGTTCTTTATTGCTATTAATGAGCCCAAAGCTTATGTTTCTTGTTCCTGGCTTGGAAAAATAATAACAAATGAGTCAATGGCATCGAATAAACATTGGCGGGTGTGTCTTAGTTCCAAGTAATCAACTAGAGGTTATCTTTTAATTTGGCCAAAAGTCAGCATTCCACCATTGGGTCGCCACGTGGCCGGACGAACACGTAAGAAAACGAAACGGAATCATTAGTCGGTTGTGTGCTTTTCCGGCTTCGGAGTAGTCCGTGTTTTTGTTGTTGTGTATCCTCTCTTTCTGGTAGCTCATGTAGAGACAGAGCCGCAAACGGTTCCGTTCACCGAAAAACAGTATGTTGGCTTTTCCGTCCAATTAGTTCCATCTTTCGCCGGGTTTGTGGTGGTGGCCTTCGTCAGGATATCGTTAGCGGGTGATATTAAAGGGGTCTCCGACTAGTTTCACGTTCTCGGCGGGCCATTACAATCGATTTTCATACATTCCGCTGCAGATTGCTGCTACCCACCGAGGGAGGTGAGCATAAAAGAGGGTAGCTTTTATATGTCTATGGTTCGGTTTTTTTTGTTTGTCTGTAGTTATAGTTTCTACTACTTCTCGGAAGCCCTTACAGGGCTTTAGCCGTCGTTTACAGGGCGTCCCTGCGGGGTTTTAGCGGACGCAAAAGACTGTTTAATTTCGTACCAAATACATCATCGTTACAGCCTGTGGGGGTTATGCTTTCGATTGAAAAGCCACACTCGTTTATCGAGGAAACTTTCGAGGTTCTACGCCCGCAGTCCTTCGGCGTAATTGCCATTGTTAGGCTGGGTTGCCCGTTAATGTACTGCACACCGCAGAGAGCCGTGGCCCTTAACCCAATTAAACAATTGTTCCGGCCACCCGGGGATGCTCTCCACGCTTGTTACGGGGCGTGTGTTTTATTAACAAAGTTTTTCCACGTTTCTTCTTTTTGCTGTCGAGGTCCTTGCCGGAATCCGACCGACGGTAACTTTCGCGGAACAATGCGGTGCGCGCGCGCCAAGAACCAACGAAAGAGAATGTTGCCCAACAACTCCTGATTAATTTGATGGTTGTGCAATTTCAATAACCTTCGAACAATGAAGGTTAATAACGCAAGAATCTCTTTTGCTCTCTGTTAGCATAATTTACACATTGTTCAACGCCCAAGGAACATGAGTTAGCACGATCCCAACAATCCGCATAAACATTTAGCACAACCGC